>NW_028251550.1:0-187018 GCF_964263255.1 Lissotriton vulgaris | reverse complement strand
TAACTTCCCGGGTGAAGAAACCCTTTTTGAGAACTCAGAGTGAGTAAATTGGCCATTTTCATGCACTTTTAACCATTCCATAAATCTTGTGTTTTGGGCCCCTGGAAGCATGAAAATCACTTTAAACATGCTAATTTTAGCTCTAACACTGATGATCCACCTACAAATGTGAACTGACGTTCAAAAATAAAACATTTGAAAACGGACCATTTTCCACATTCTGAAGCATGACGTAATGGGGGGGTGTTATCTCTTTTGTCGAAAATCAGCCGTTTTTGCTCGAACATTAAATGCCTCCAAATGGTATTTATTTCACTTCCCGAGCCCCTGGAAGCATGAAAATCACTTTAAACATGCTAATTTTAGCTCTAACACTGATGATCCACCTACAAATGTGAACTGACGTTCAAAATAAAACATTTGAAAACGGACCATTTTCCACATTTCTGAAGCATGACGTAATGGGGGGGTGTTATCTCTTTTGTCGAAAATCAGCCGTTTTTGCTCGAACATTAAATGCCTCCAAATGGTATTTAATTAACTTCCCGAGCCCCTGAAAGCATGAAAATCACTTTAAACATGCTAATTTTAGCTCTAACACTGATGATCCACCTACAAATGTGAACTGACTTTCAAAAATAAAACATTTGAAAACGGACCATTTTCCACATTTCTGAAGCATGACGTAATGGGGGGGTGTTATCTCTTTTGTCGAAAATCAGCCGTTTTTGCTCGAACATTAAATGCCTCCAAATGGTATTTAATTAACTTCCCGGGGTGAAGAAACCCTTTTTGAGAACTCAGAGTGAGTAAATTGGCCATTTTCATGCACTTTTAACCATTCCATAAATCTTGTGTTTTGGGCCCCTGGAAGCATGAAAATCACTTTAAACATGCTAATTTTAGCTCTAACACTGATGATCCACCTACAAATGTGAACTGACGTTCAAAAATAAAACATTTGAAAACGGACCATTTTCCACATTTCTGAAGCATGACGTAATGGGGGGGTGTTATCTCTTTTGTCGAAAATCAGCCGTTTTTGCTCGAACATTAAATGCCTCCAAATGGTATTTAATTAACTTCCCGAGCCCCTGGAAGCATGAAAATCACTTTAAACATGCTAATTTTAGCTCTAACACTGATGATCCACCTACAAATGTGAACTGACGTTCAAAAATAAAACATTTGAAAACGGACCATTTTCCACATTTCTGAAGCATGACGTAATGGGGGGGGTGTTATCTCTTTGTCGAAAATCAGCCGTTTTTGCTCGAACATTAAATGCCTCCAAATGGTATTTATTTCACTTCCCGGGGTGAAGAAACCCTTTTTGAGAACTCAGAGTGAGTAAATTGGCCATTTTCATGCACTTTTAACCATTCCATTAATCTTGTGTTTTGGGCCCCTGGAAGCATGAAAATCACTTTAAACATGCTAATTTTAGCTCTAACACTGATGATCCACCTACAAATGTGAACTGACATTCAAAAATAAAACATTTGAAAACGGACCATTTTCCACATTTCTGAAGCATGACGTAATGGGGGGGTGTTATCTCTTTTGTCGAAAATCAGCCGTTTTTGCTCGAACATTAAATGCCTCCAAATGGTATTTAATTAACTTCCCGAGCCCCTGGAAGCATGAAATCACTTTAAACATGCTAATTTTAGCTCTAACACTGATGATCCACCTACAAATGTGAACTGACGTTCAAAAATAAAACATTTGAAAACGGACCATTTTCCACATTTCTGAAGCATGACGTAATGGGGGGGTGTTATCTCTTTTGTCGAAAATCAGCCGTTTTTGCTCGAACATTAAATGCCTCCAAATGGTATTTAATTAACTTCCCGAGCCCCTGGAAGCATGAAAATCACTTTAAACATGCTAATTTTAGCTCTAACACTGATGATCCACCTACAAATGTGAACTGACGTTCAAAAATAAAACATTTGAAAACGGACCATTTTCCACATTTCTGAAGCATGACGTAATGGGGGGGTGTTATCTCTTTTGTCGAAAATCAGCCGTTTTTGCTCGAACATTAAATGCCTCCAAATGGTATTTAATTAACTTCCCGGGTGAAGAAACCCTTTTTGAGAACTCAGAGTGAGTAAATTGGCCATTTTCATGCACTTTTAACCATTCCATAAATCTTGTGTTTTGGGCCCCTGGAAGCATGAAAATCACTTTAAACATGCTAATTTTAGCTCTAACACTGATGATCCACCTACAAATGTGAACTGACGTTCAAAAATAAAACATTTGAAAACGGACCATTTTCCACATTCTGAAGCATGACGTAATGGGGGGGGTGTTATCTCTTTTGTCGAAAATCAGCCGTTTTTGCTCGAACATTAAATGCCTCCAAATGGTATTTAATTAACTTCCCGAGCCCCTGGAAGCATGAAAATCACTTTAAACATGCTAATTTTAGCTCTAACACTGATGATCCACCTACAAATGTGAACTGATTTTCAAAATAAAACATTTGAAAACGGACCATTTTCCACATTTCTGAAGCATGACGTAATGGGGGGGTGTTATCTCTTTTGTCGAAAATCAGCCGTTTTTGCTCGAACATTAAATGCCTCCAAATGGTATTTAATTAACTTCCCGGGGTGAAGAAACCCTTTTTGAGAACTCAGAGTGAGTAAATTGGCCATTTTCATGCACTTTTAACCATTCCATAAATCTTGTGTTTTGGGCCCCTGGAAGCATGAAAATCACTTTAAACATGCTAATTTTAGCTCTAACACTGATGATCCACCTACAAATGTGAACTGACGTTCAAAAATAAAACATTTGAAAACGGACCATTTTCCACATTTCTGAAGCATGACGTAATGGGGGGTGTTATCTCTTTTGTCGAAAATCAGCCGTTTTTGCTCGAACATTAAATGCCTCCAAATGGTATTTAATTAACTTCCCGAGCCCCTGGAAGCATGAAAATCACTTTAAACATGCTAATTTTAGCTCTAACACTGATGATCCACCTACAAATGTGAACTGACGTTCAAAAATAAAACATTTGAAAACGGACCATTTTCCACATTTCTGAAGCATGACGTAATGGGGGGTATTATCTCTTTTGTCGAAAATCAGCCGTTTTTGCTCGAACATTAAATGCCTCCAAATGGTATTTAATTAACTTCCCGGGGTGAAGAAACTCTTTTTGAGAACTCAGAGTGAGTAAATTGGCCATTTTCATGCACTTTTAACCATTCCATAAATCTTGTGTTTTGGGCCCCTGGAAGCATGAAATCACTTTAAACATGCTAATTTTAGCTCTAACACTGATGATCCACCTACAAATGTGAACTGACGTTCAAAAATAAAACATTTGAAAACTGACCATTTTCCACATTTCTGAAGCATGACGTAATGGGGGGGTGTTATCTCTTTTGTCGAAAATCAGCCGTTTTTGCTCGAACATTAAATGCCTCCAAATGGTATTTATTTCACTTCCCGAGCCCCTGGAAGCATGAAAATCACTTTAAACATGCTAATTTTAGCTCTAACACTGATGATCCACCTACAAATGTGAACTGACGTTCAAAAATAAAACATTTGAAAACGGACCATTTTCCACATTTCTGAAGCATGACGTAATGGGGGGGTGTTATCTCTTTTGTCGAAAATCAGCCGTTTTTGCTCGAACATTAAATGCCTCCAAATGGTATTTAATTAACTTCCCGAGCCCCTGGAAGGATGAAAATCACTTTAAACATGCTAATTTTAGCTCTAACACTGATGATCCACCTACAAATGTGAACTGACGTTCAAAAATAAAACATTTGAAAACGGACCATTTTCCACATTCTGAAGCATGACGTAATGGGGGGGTGTTATCTCTTTTGTCGAAAATCAGCCGTTTTTGCTCGAACATTAAATGCCTCCAAATGGTATTTATTTCACTTCCCGGGGTGAAGAAACCCTTTTTGAGAACTCAGAGTGAGTAAATTGCCATTTTCATGCACTTTTAACCATTCCATTAATCTTGTGTTTTGGGCCCCTGGAAGCATGAAAATCACTTTAAACATGCTAATTTTAGCTCTAACACTGATGATCCACCTACAAATGTGAACTGACGTTCAAAAATAAAACATTTGAAAACGGACCATTTTCCACATTTCTGAAGCATGACGTAATGGGGGGGTGTTATCTCTTTTGTCGAAAATCAGCCGTTTTTGCTCGAACATTAAATGCCTCCAAATGGTATTTAATTAACTTCCCGAGCCCCTGGAAGCATGAAAATCACTTTAAACATGCTAATTTTAGCTCTAACACTGATGATCCACCTACAAATGTGAACTGACGTTCAAAAATAAAACATTTGAAAACGGACCATTTTCCACATTTCTGAAGCATGACGTAATGGGGGGGTGTTATCTCTTTTGTCGAAAATCAGCCGTTTTTGCTCGAACATTAAATGCCTCCAAATGGTATTTAATTAACTTCCCGAGCCCCTGGAAGCATGAAAATCACTTTAAACATGCTAATTTTAGCTCTAACACTGATGATCCACCTACAAATGTGAACTGACGTTCAAAAATAAAACATTTGAAAACGGACCATTTTCCACATTTCTGAAGCATGACGTAATGGGGGGTGTTATCTCTTTTGTCGAAAATCAGCCGTTTTTGCTCGAACATTAAATGCCTCCAAATGGTATTTAATTAACTTCCCGGGGTGAAGAAACCCTTTTTGAGAACTCAGAGTGAGTAAATTGGCCATTTTCATGCACTTTTAACCATTCCATAAATCTTGTGTTTTGGGCCCCTGGAAGCATGAAAATCACTTTAAACATGCTAATTTTAGCTCTAACACTGATGATCCACCTACAAATGTGAACTGACGTTCAAAAATAAAACATTTGAAAACGGACCATTTTCCACATTTCTGAAGCATGACGTAATGGGGGGGTGTTATCTCTTTTGTCGAAAATCAGCCGTTTTTGCTCGAACATTAAATGCCTCCAAATGGTATTTAATTAACTTCCCGAGCCCCTGGAAGCATGAAAATCACTTTAAACATGCTAATTTTAGCTCTAACACTGATGATCCACCTACAAATGTGAACTGACGTTCAAAAATAAAACATTTGAAAACGGACCATTTTCCACATTTCTGAAGCATGACGTAATGGGGGGGTGTTATCTCTTTTGTCGAAAATCAGCCGTTTTTGCTCGAACATTAAATGCCTCCAAATGGTGTTTAATTAACTTCCCGGGGTGAAGAAACCCTTTTTGAGAACTCAGAGTGAGTAAATTGGCCATTTTCATGCACTTTTAACCATTCCATAAATCTTGTGTTTTGGGCCCCTGGAAGCATGAAAATCACTTTAAACATGCTAATTTTAGCTCTAACACTGATGATCCACCTACAAATGTGAACTGACGTTCAAAAATAAAACATTTGAAAACGGACCATTTTCCACATTTCTGAAGCATGACGTAATGGGGGGTGTTATCTCTGTTGTCGAAAATCAGCCGTTTTTGCTCGAACATTAAATGCCTCCAAATGGTATTTAATTAACTTCCCGAGCCCCTGGAAGCATGAAAATCACTTTAAACATGCTAATTTTAGCTCTAACACTGATGATCCACCTACAAATGTGAACTGACGTTCAAAAATAAAACATTTGAAAACGGACCATTTTCCACATTTCTGAAGCATGACGTAATGGGGGGGTGTTATCTCTTTTGTCGAAAATCAGCCGTTTTTGCTCGAACATTAAATGCCTCCAAATGGTATTTAATTAACTTCCCGGGGTGAAGAAACCCTTTTTGAGAACTCAGAGTGAGTAAATTGGCCATTTTCATGCACTTTTAACCATTCCATAAATCTTGTGTTTTGGGCCCCTGGAAGCATGAAAATCACTTTAAACATGCTAATTTTAGCTCTAACACTGATGATCCACCTACAAATGTGAACTGACGTTCAAAATAAAACATTTGAAAACGGACCATTTTCCACATTTCTGAAGCATGACGTAATGGGGGGGTGTTATCTCTTTTGTCGAAAATCAGCCGTTTTTGCTCGAACATTAAATGCCTCCAAATGGTATTTATTTCACTTCCCGAGCCCCTGGAAGCATGAAAATCACTTTAAACATGCTAATTTTAGCTCTAACACTGATGATCCACCTACAAATGTGAACTGACGTTCAAAATAAAACATTTGAAAACGGACCATTTTCCACATTTCTGAAGCATGACGTAATGGGGGGTGTTATCTCTTTTGTCGAAAATCTGCCGTTTTTGCTCGAACATTAAATGCCTCCAAATGGTATTTAATTAACTTCCCGAGCCCCTGGAAGCATGAAAATCACTTTAAACATGCTAATTTTAGCTCTAACACTGATGATCCACCTACAAATGTGAACTGACGTTCAAAAATAAAACATTTGAAAACGGACCATTTTCCACATTCTGAAGCATGACGTAATGGGGGGGTGTTATCTCTTTTGTCGAAATCAGCCGTTTTTGCTCGAACATTAAATGCCTCCAAATGGTATTTAATTAACTTCCCGGGGTGAAGAAACCCTTTTTGAGAACTCAGAGTGAGTAAATTGGCCATTTTCATGCACTTTTAACCATTCCATAAATCTTGTGTTTTGGGCCCCTGGAAGCATGAAAATCACTTTAAACATGCTAATTTTAGCTCTAACACTGATGATCCACCTACAAATGTGAACTGACGTTCAAAATAAAACATTTGAAAACGGACCATTTTCCACATTTCTGAAGCATGACGTAATGGGGGGGTGTTATCTCTTTTGTCGAAAATCAGCCGTTTTTGCTCGAACATTAAATGCCTCCAAATGGTATTTAATTAACTTCCCGAGCCCCTGGAAGCATGAAAATCACTTTAAACATGCTAATTTTAGCTCTAACACTGATGATCCACCTACAAATGTGAACTGACGTTCAAAAATAAAACATTGAAAACGGACCATTTTCCACATTTCTGAAGCATGACGTAATGGGGGGGTGTTATCTCTTTTGTCGAAAATCAGCCGTTTTTGCTCGAACATTAAATGCCTCCAAATGGTATTTATTTCACTTCCCGGGGTGAAGAAACCCTTTTTGAGAACTCAGAGTGAGTAAATGGCCATTTTCATGCACTTTTAACCATTCCATTAATCTTGTGTTTTGGGCCCCTGGAAGCATGAAAATCACTTTAAACATGCTAATTTTAGCTCTAACACTGATGATCCACCTACAAATGTGAACTGACGTTCAAAAATAAAACATTTGAAAACGGACCATTTTCCACATTTCTGAAGCATGACGTAATGGGGGGGTGTTATCTCTTTTGTCGAAAATCAGCCGTTTTTGCTCGAACATTAAATGCCTCCAAATGGTATTTAATTAACTTCCCGGGGTGAAGAAACCCTTTTTGAGAACTCAGAGTGAGTAAATTGGCCATTTTCATGCACTTTTAAACCATTCCATTAATCTTGTGTTTTGGGCCCCTGGAAGCATGAAAATCACTTTAAACATGCTAATTTTAGCTCTAACACTGATGATCCACCTACAAATGTGAACTGACGTTCAAAAATAAAACATTTGAAAACGGACCATTTTCCACATTTCTGAAGCATGACGTAATGGGGGGGTGTTATCTCTTTTGTCGAAAATCAGCCGTTTTTGCTCGAACATTAAATGCCTCCAAATGGTATTTAATTAACTTCCCGAGCCCCTGGAAGCATGAAAATCACTTTAAACATGCTAATTTTAGCTCTAACACTGATGATCCACCTACAAATGTGAACTGACGTTCAAAAATAAAACATTTGAAAACGGACCATTTTCCACATTTCTGAAGCATGACGTAATGGGGGGGTGTTATCTCTTTTGTCGAAAATCAGCCGTTTTTGCTCGAACATTAAATGCCTCCAAATGGTATTTAATTAACTTCCCGGGGTGAAGAAACCCTTTTTGAGAACTCAGAGTGAGTAAATTGGCCATTTTCATGCACTTTTAACCATTCCATAAATCTTGTGTTTTGGGCCCCTGGAAGCATGAAAATCACTTTAAACATGCTAATTTTAGCTCTAACACTGATGATCCACCTACAAATGTGAACTGACGTTCAAAAATAAAACATTTGAAAACGGACCATTTTCCACATTTCTGAAGCATGACGTAATGGGGGGGTGTTATCTCTTTTGTCGAAAATCAGCCGTTTTTGCTCGAACATTAAATGCCTCCAAATGGTATTTAATTAACTTCCCGAGCCCCTGGAAGCATGAAAATCACTTTAAACATGCTAATTTTAGCTCTAACACTGATGATCCACCTACAAATGTGAACTGACGTTCAAAAATAAAACATTTGAAAACGGACCATTTTCCACATTTCTGAAGCATGACGTAATGGGGGGGTGTTATCTCTTTTGTCGAAAATCAGCCGTTTTTGCTCGAACATTAAATGCCTCCAAATGGTATTTAATTAACTTCCCGGGGTGAAGAAACCCTTTTTGAGAACTCAGAGTGAGTAAATTGGCCATTTTCATGCACTTTTAACCATTCCATAAATCTTGTGTTTTGGGCCCCTGGAAGCATGAAAATCACTTTAAACATGCTAATTTTAGCTCTAACACTGATGATCCACCTACAAATGTGAACTGACGTTCAAAAATAAAACATTTGAAAACGGACCATTTTCCACATTTCTGAAGCATGACGTAATGGGGGGGTGTTATCTCTTTTGTCGAAAATCAGCCGTTTTTGCTCGAACATTAAATGCCTCCAAATGGTATTTATTTCACTTCCCGAGCCCCTGGAAGCATGAAAATCACTTTAAACATGCTAATTTTAGCTCTAACACTGATGATCCACCTACAAATGTGAACTGACGTTCAAAAATAAAACATTTGAAAACGGACCATTTTCCACATTTCTGAAGCATGACGTAATGGGGGGGTGTTATCTCTTTTGTCGAAAATCTGCCGTTTTTGCTCGAACATTAAATGCCTCCAAATGGTATTTAATTAACTTCCCGAGCCCCTGGAAGCATGAAAATCACTTTAAACATGCTAATTTTAGCTCTAACACTGATGATCCACCTACAAATGTGAACTGACGTTCAAAAATAAAACATTTGAAAACGGACCATTTTCCACATTTCTGAAGCATGACGTAATGGGGGGGTGTTATCTCTTTTGTCGAAAATCAGCCGTTTTTGCTCGAACATTAAAAGCCTCCAAATGGTATTTAATTAACTTCCCGGGGTGAAGAAACCCTTTTTGAGAACTCAGAGTGAGTAAATTGGCCATTTTCATGCACTTTTAACCATTCCATAAATCTTGTGTTTTGGGCCCCTGGAAGCATGAAAATCACTTTAAACATGCTAATTTTAGCTCTAACACTGATGATCCACCTACAAATGTGAACTGACGTTCAAAAATAAAACATTTGAAAACGGACCATTTTCCACATTTCTGAAGCATGACGTAATGGGGGGGTGTTATCTCTTTTGTCGAAAATCAGCCGTTTTTGCTCGAACATTAAATGCCTCCAAATGGTATTTAATTAACTTCCCGAGCCCCTGGAAGCATGAAAATCACTTTAAACATGCTAATTTTAGCTCTAACACTGATGATCCACCTACAAATGTGAACTGACGTTCAAAAATAAAACATTTGAAAACGGACCATTTTCCACATTTCTGAAGCATGACGTAATGGGGGGGTGTTATCTCTTTTGTCGAAAATCAGCCGTTTTTGCTCGAACATTAAATGCCTCCAAATGGTATTTATTTCACTTCCCGGGGTGAAGAAACCCTTTTTGAGAACTCAGAGTGAGTAAATTGGCCATTTTCATGCACTTTTAACCATTCCATTAATCTTGTGTTTTGGGCCCCTGGAAGCATGAAAATCACTTTAAACATGCTAATTTTAGCTCTAACACTGATGATCCACCTACAAATGTGAACTGACGTTCAAAAATAAAACATTTGAAAACGGACCATTTTCCACATTTCTGAAGCATGACGTAATGGGGGGGTGTTATCTCTTTTGTCGAAAATCAGCCGTTTTTGCTCGAACATTAAATGCCTCCAAATGGTATTTAATTAACTTCCCGGGGTGAAGAAACCCTTTTTGAGAACTCAGAGTGAGTAAATTGGCCATTTTCATGCACTTTTAACCATTCCATTAATCTTGTGTTTTGGGCCCCTGGAAGCATGAAAATCACTTTAAACATGCTAATTTTAGCTCTAACACTGATGATCCACCTACAAATGTGAACTGACGTTCAAAAATAAAACATTTGAAAACGGACCATTTTCCACATTTCTGAAGCATGACGTAATTGGGGGGTGTTATCTCTTTTGTCGAAAATCAGCAGTTTTTGCTCGAACATTAAATGCCTCCAAATGGTATTTAATTAACTTCCCGAGCCCCTGGAAGCATGAAAATCACTTTAAACATGCTAATTTTAGCTCTAACACTGATGATCCACCTACAAATGTGAACTGACGTTCAAAAATAAAACATTTGAAAACGGACCATTTTCCACATTTCTGAAGCATGACGTAATGGGGGGGTGTTATCTCTTTTGTCGAAAATCATCCGTTTTTGCTCGAACATTAAATGCCTCCAAATGGTATTTATTTCACTTCCCGGGGTGAAGAAACCCTTTTTGAGAACTCAGAGTGAGTAAATTGGCCATTTTCATGCACTTTTAACCATTCCATTAATCTTGTGTTTTGGGCCCCTGGAAGCATGAAAATCACTTTAAACATGCTAATTTTAGCTCTAACACTGATGATCCACCTACAAATGTGAACTGACGTTCAAAAATAAAACATTTGAAAACGGACCATTTTCCACATTTCTGAAGCATGACGTAATGGGGGGGTGTTATCTCTTTTGTCGAAAATCAGCCGTTTTTGCTCGAACATTAAATGCCTCCAAATGGTATTTAATTAACTTCCCGAGCCCCTGGAAGCATGAAAATCACTTTAAACATGCTAATTTTAGCTCTAACACTGATGATCCACCTACAAATGTGAACTGACGTTCAAAAATAAAACATTTGAAAACGGACCATTTTCCACATTTCTGAAGCATGACGTAATGGGGGGGTGTTATCTCTTTTGTCGAAAATCAGCCGTTTTTGCTCGAACATTAAATGCCTCCAAATGGTATTTAATTAACTTCCCGGGGTGAAGAAACCCTTTTTGAGAACTCAGAGTGAGTAAATTGGCCATTTTCATGCACTTTTAACCATTCCATAAATCTTGTGTTTTGGGCCCCTGGAAGCATGAAAATCACTTTAAACATGCTAATTTTAGCTCTAACACTGATGATCCACCTACAAATGTGAACTGACGTTCAAAAATAAAACATTTGAAAACGGACCATTTTCCACATTTCTGAAGCATGACGTAATGGGGGGGTGTTATCTCTTTTGTCGAAAATCAGCCGTTTTTGCTCGAACATTAATGCATCCAAATGGTATTTAATTAACTTCCCGAGCCCCTGGAAGCATGAAAATCACTTTAAACATGCTAATTTTAGCTCTAACACTGATGATCCACCTACAAATGTGAACTGACGTTTAAAAATAAAACATTTGAAAACGGACCATTTTCCACATTTCTGAAGCATGACGTAATGGGGGGGTGTTATCTCTTTTGTCGAAAATCAGCCGTTTTTGCTCGAACATTAAATGCCTCCAAATGGTATTTAATTAACTTCCCGGGGTGAAGAAACCCTTTTTGAGAACTCAGAGTGAGTAAATTGGCCATTTTCATGCACTTTTAACCATTCCATAAATCTTGTGTTTTGGGCCCCTGGAAGCATGAAAATCACTTTAAACATGCTAATTTTAGCTCTAACACTGATGATCCACCTACAAATGTGAACTGACGTTCAAAAATAAAACATTTGAGAACGGACCATTTTCCACATTTCTGAAGCATGACGTAATGGGGGGGTGTTATCTCTTTTGTCGAAAATCAGCCGTTTTTGCTCGAACATTAAATGCCTCCAAATGGTATTTAATTAACTTCCCGAGCCCCTGGAAGCATGAAAATCACTTTAAACATGCTAATTTTAGCTCTAACACTGATGATCCACCTACAAATGTGAACTGACGTTCAAAAATAAAACATTTGAAAACGGACCATTTTCCACATTTCTGAAGCATGACGTAATGGGGGGGTGTTATCTCTTTTGTTGAAAATCAGCCGTTTTTGCTCGAACATTAAATGCCTCCAAATAGTATTTAATTAACTTCCCGGGGTGAAGAAACCCTTTTTGAGAACTCAGAGTGAGTAAATTGGCCATTTTCATGCACTTTTAACCATTCCATAAATCTTGTGTTTTGGGCCCATGGAAGCATGAAAATCACTTTAAACATGCTAATTTTAGCTCTAACACTGATGATCCACCTACAAATGTGAACTGACGTTCAAAAATAAAACATTTGAAAACGGACCATTTTCCACATTTCTGAAGCATGACGTAATGGGGGGGTGTTATCTCTTTTGTCGAAAATCAGCCGTTTTTGCTCGAACATTAAATGCCTCTAAATGGTATTTATTTCACTTCCCGAGCCCCTGGAAGCATGAAAATCACTTTAAACATGCTAATTTTAGCTCTAACACTGATGATCCACCTACAAATGTGAACTGACGTTCAAAAATAAAACATTTGAAAACGGACCATTTTCCACATTTCTGAAGCATGACGTAATGGGGGGGGTGTTATCTCTTTTGTCGAAAATCAGCCGTTTTTGCTCGAACATTAAATGCCTCCAAATGGTATTTATTTCACTTCCCGAGCCCCTGGAAGCATGAAAATCACTTTAAACATGCTAATTTTAGCTCTAACACTGATGATCCACCTACAAATGTGAACTGACGTTCAAAAATAAAACATTTGAAAACGGACCATTTTCCACATTTCTGAAGCATGACGTAATGGGGGGGTGTTATCTCTTTTGTCGAAAATCAGCCGTTTTTGCTCGAACATTAAATGCCTCCAAATGGTATTTAATTAACTTCCCGAGCCCCTGGAAGCATGAAAATCACTTTAAACATGCTAATTTTAGCTCTAACACTGATGATCCACCTACAAATGTGAACTGACGTTCAAAAATAAAACATTTGAAAACGGACCATTTTCCACATTTCTGAAGCATGACGTAATGGGGGGGTGTTATCTCTTTTGTCGAAAATCAGCCGTTTTTGCTCGAACATTAAATGCCTCCAAATGGTATTTAATTAACTTCCCGGGGTGAAGAAACCCTTTTTGAGAACTCAGAGTGAGTAAATTGGCCATTTTCATGCACTTTTAACCATTCCATAAATCTTGTGTTTTGGGCCCCTGGAAGCATGAAAATCACTTTAAACATGCTAATTTTAGCTCTAACACTGATGATCCACCTACAAATGTGAACTGACGTTCAAAAATAAAACATTTGAAAAGGGACCATTTTCCACATTTCTGAAGCATGACGTAATGGGGGGGTGTTATCTCTTTTGTCGAAAATCAGCCGTTTTTGCTCGAACATTAAATGCCTCTAAATGGTATTTATTTCACTTCCCGAGCCCCTGGAAGCATGAAAATCACTTTAAACATGCTAATTTTAGCTCTAACACTGATGATCCACCTACAAATGTGAACTGACGTTCAAAAATAAAACATTTGAAAACGGACCATTTTCCACATTTCTGAAGCATGACGTAATGGGGGGGTGTTATCTCTTTTGTCGAAAATCAGCCGTTTTTGCTCGAACATTAAATGCCTCCAAATGGTATTTATTTCACTTCCCGGGGTGAAGAAACCTTTTTTGAGAACTCAGAGTGAGTAAATTGGCCATTTTCATGCACTTTTAACCATTCCATAAATCTTGTGTTTTGGGCCCCTGGAAGCATGAAAATCACTTCAAACATGCTAATTTTAGCTCTAACACTGATGATCCACCTACAAATGTGAACTGACGTTCAAAAATAAAACATTTGAAAACGGACCATTTTCCACATTTCTGAAGCATGACGTAATGGGGGGGTGTTATCTCTTTTGTCGAAAATCAGCCGTTTTTGCTCGAACATTAAATGCCTCCAAATGGTATTTAATTAACTTCCCGAGCCCCTGGAAGCATGAAAATCACTTTAAACATGCTAATGTTAGCTCTAACACTGATGATCCACCTACAAATGTGAACTGACGTTCAAAAATAAAACATTTGAAAACGGACCATTTTCCACATTTCTGAAGCATGACGTAATGAAGGGGTGTTATCTCTTTTGTCGAAAATCAGCAGTTTTTGCTCGAACATTAAATGCCTCCAAATGGTATTTAATTAACTTCCCGGGGTGAAGAAACCCTTTTTGAGAACTCAGAGTGAGTAAATTGGCCATTTTCATGCACTTTTAACCATTCCATAAATCTTGTGTTTTGGGCCCCTGGAAGCATGAAAATAACTTTAAACATGCTAATTTTAGCTCTAACACTGATAATCCACCTACAAATGTGAACTGACGTTCAAAAATAAAACATTTGAAAACGGACCATTTTCCACATTTCTGAAGCATGACGTAATGGGGGGGTGTTATCTCTTTTGTCGAAAATCAGCCGTTTTTGCTCGAACATTAAATGCCTCCAAATGGTATTTAATTAACTTCCCGAGCCCCTGGAAGCATGAAAATCACTTTAAACATGCTAATTTTAGCTCTAACACTGATGATCCACCTACAAATGTGAACTGACGTTCAAAAATAAAACATTTGAAAACGGACCATTTTCCACATTTCTGAAGCATGACGTAATGGGGGGGTGTTATCTCTTTTGTCGAAAATCAGCCGTTTTTGCTCGAACATTAAATGCCTCCAAATGGTATTTAATTAACTTCCCGGGGTGAAGAAACTCTTTTTGAGAACTCAGAGTGAGTAAATTGGCCATTTTCATGCACTTTTAACCATTCCATAAATCTTGTGTTTTGGGCCCCTGGAAGCATGAAAATCACTTTAAACATGCTAATTTTAGCTCTAACACTGATGATCCACCTACAAATGTGAACTGACGTTCAAAAATAAAACATTTGAAAACGGACCATTTTCCACATTTCTGAAGCATGACGTAATGGGGGGGTGTTATCTCTTTTGTCGAAAATCAGCCGTTTTTGCTCGAACATTAAATGCCTCCAAATGGTATTTATTTCACTTCCCGAGCCCCTGGAAGCATGAAAATCACTTTAAACATGCTAATTTTAGCTCTAACACTGATGATCCACCTACAAATGTGAACTGACGTTCAAAAATAAAACATTTGAAAACGGACCATTTTCCACATTTCTGAAGCATGACGTAATGGGGGGGGTGTTATCTCTTTTGTCGAAAATCAGCCGTTTTTGCTCGAACATTAAATGCCTCCAAATGGTATTTAATTAACTTCCCGAGCCCCTGGAAGCATGAAAATCACTTTAAACATGCTAATTTTAGCTCTAACACTGATGATCCACCTACAAATGTGAACTGACATTCAAAAATAAAACATTTGAAAACGGACCATTTTCCACATTTCTGAAGCATGACGTAATGGGGGGGTGTTATCTCTTTTGTCGAAAATCAGCCGTTTTTGCTCGAACATTAAATGCCTCCAAATGGTATTTAATTAACTTCCCGGGGTGAAGAAACCCTTTTTGAGAACTCAGAGTGAGTAAATTGGCCATTTTCATGCACTTTTAACCATTCCATAAATCTTGTGTTTTGGGCCCCTGGAAGCATGAAAATCACTTTAAACATGCTAATTTTAGCTCTAACACTGATGATCCACCTACAAATGTGAACTGACGTTCAAAAATAAAACATTTGAAAACGGACCATTTTCCACATTTCTGAAGCATGACGTAATGGGGGGGTGTTATCTCTTTTGTCGAAAATCAGCCGTTTTTGCTCGAACATTAAATGCCTCCAAATGGTATTTAATTAACTTCCCGAGCCCCTGGAAGGATGAAAATCACTTTAAACATGCTAATTTTAGCTCTAACACTGATGATCCACCTACAAATGTGAACTGACGTTCAAAAATAAAACATTTGAAAACGGACCATTTTCCACATTTCTGAAGCATGACGTAATGGGGGGGTGTTATCTCTTTTGTCGAAAATCAGCCGTTTTTGCTCGAACATTAAATGCCTCCAAATGGTATTTATTTCACTTCCCGGGGTGAAGAAACCCTTTTTGAGAACTCAGAGTGAGTAAATTGGCCATTTTCATGCACTTTTAACCATTCCATTAATCTTGTGTTTTGGGCCCCTGGAAGCATGAAAATCACTTTAAACATGCTAATTTTAGCTCTAACACTGATGATTCACCTACAAATGTGAACTGACGTTCAAAAATAAAACATTTGAAAACGGACCATTTTCCACATTTCTGAAGCATGACGTAATGGGGGGGTGTTATCTCTTTTGTCGAAAATCAGCCGTTTTTGCTCGAACATTAAATGCCTCCAAATGGTATTTAATTAACTTCCCGGGGTGAAGAAACCCTTTTTGAGAACTCAGAGTGAGTAAATTGGCCATTTTCATGCACTTTTAACCATTCCATTAATCTTGTGTTTTGGGCCCCTGGAAGCATGAAAATCACTTTAAACATGCTAATTTTAGCTCTAACACTGATGACCCACCTACAAATGTGAACTGACGTTCAAAAATAAAACATTTGAAAACGGACCATTTTCCACATTTCTGAAGCATGACGTAATGGGGGGGTGTTATCTCTTTTGTCGAAAATCAGCCGTTTTTGCTCGAACATTAAATGCCTCCAAATGGTATTTAATTAACTTCCCGGGGTGAAGAAACCCTTTTTGAGAACTCAGAGTTAGTAAATTGGCCATTTTCATGCACTTTTAACCATTCCATAAATCTTGTGTTTTGGGCCCCTGGAAGCATGAAAATCACTTTAAACATGCTAATTTTAGCTCTAACACTGATGATCCACCTACAAATGTGAACTGACGTTCAAAAATAAAACATTTGAAAACGGACCATTTTCCACATTTCTGAAGCATGACGTAATGGGGGGGTGTTATCTCTTTTGTCGAAAATCAGCCGTTTTTGCTCGAACATTAAATGCCTCCAAATGGTATTTAATTAACTTCCCGGGGTGAAGAAACCCTTTTTGAGAACTCAGAGTGAGTAAATTGGCCATTTTCATGCACTTTTAACCATTCCATAAATCTTGTGTTTTGGGCCCCTGGAAGCATGAAAATCACTTTAAACATGCTAATTTTAGCTCTAACACTGATGATCCACCTACAAATGTGAACTGACGTTCAAAAATAAAACATTTGAAAACGGACCATTTTCCACATTTCTGAAGCATGACGTAATGGGGGGGTGTTATCTCTTTTGTCGAAAATCAGCCGTTTTTGCTCGAACATTAAATGCCTCCAAATGGTATTTATTTCACTTCCCGAGCCCCTGGAAGCATGAAAATCACTTTAAACATGCTAATTTTAGCTCTAACACTGATGATCCACCTACAAATGTGAACTGACGTTCAAAAATAAAACATTTGAAAACGGACCATTTTCCACATTTCTGAAGCATGACGTAATGGGGGGGTGTTATCTCTTTTGTCGAAAATCTGCCGTTTTTGCTCGAACATTAAATGCCTCCAAATGGTATTTAATTAACTTCCCGAGCCCCTGGAAGCATGAAAATCACTTTAAACATGCTAATTTTAGCTCTAACACTGATGATCCACCTACAAATGTGAACTGACGTTCAAAAATAAAACATTTGAAAACGGACCATTTTCCACATTTCTGAAGCATGACGTAATGGGGGGGTGTTATCTCTTTTGTCGAAAATCATCCGTTTTTGCTCGAACATTAAATGCCTCCAAATGGTATTTATTTCACTTCCCGGGGTGAAGAAACCCTTTTTGAGAACTCAGAGTGAGTAAATTGGCCATTTTCATGCACTTTTAACCATTCCATTAATCTTGTGTTTTGGGCCCCTGGAAGCATGAAAATCACTTTAAACATGCTAATTTTAGCTCTAACACTGATGATCCACCTACAAATGTGAACTGACGTTCAAAAATAAAACATTTGAAAACGGACCATTTTCCACATTTCTGAAGCATGACGTAATGGGGGGGTGTTATCTCTTTTGTCGAAAATCAGCCGTTTTTGCTCGAACATTAAATGCCTCCAAATGGTATTTAATTAACTTCCCGAGCCCCTGGAAGCATGAAAATCACTTTAAACATGCTAATTTTAGCTCTAACACTGATGATCCACCTACAAATGTGAACTGACGTTCAAAAATAAAACATTTGAAAACGGACCATTTTCCACATTTCTGAAGCATGACGTAATGGGGGGGTGTTATCTCTTTTGTCGAAAATCAGCCGTTTTTGCTCGAACATTAAATGCCTCCAAATGGTATTTAATGAACTTCCTGGGGTGAAGAAACCCTTTTTGAGAACTCAGAGTGAGTAAATTGGCCATTTTCATGCACTTTTAACCATTCCATAAATCTTGTGTTTTGGGCCCCTGGAAGCATGAAAATCACTTTAAACATGCTAATTTTAGCTCTAACACTGATGATCCACCTACAAATGTGAACTGACGTTCAAAAATAAAACATTTGAAAACGGACCATTTTCCACATTTCTGAAGCATGACGTAATGGGGGGGTGTTATCTCTTTTGTCGAAAATAAGCCGTTTTTGCTCGAACATTAAATGCCTCCAAATGGTATTTAATTAACTTCCCGAGCCCCTGGAAGCATGAAAATCACTTTAAACATGCTAATTTTAGCTCTAACACTGATGATCCACCTACAAATGTGAACTGACGTTCAAAAATAAAACTTTTGAAAACGGACCATTTTCCACATTTCTGAAGCATGACGTAATGGGGGGGTGTTATCTCTTTTGTCGAAAATCAGCCGTTTTTGCTCGAACATTAAATGCCTCCAAATGGTATTTATTTCACTTCCCGGGGTGAAGAAACCCTTTTTGAGAACTCAGAGTGAGTAAATTGGCCATTTTCATGCACTTTTAACCATTCCATAAATCTTGTGTTTTGGGCCCCTGGAAGCATGAAAATCACTTTAAACATGCTAATTTTAGCTCTAACACTGATGATCCACCTACAAATGTGAACTGACGTTCAAAAATAAAACATTTGAAAACGGACCATTTTCCACATTTCTGAAGCATGACGTAATGGGGGGGTGTTATCTCTTTTGTCGAAAATCAGCCGTTTTTGCTCGAACATTAATGCATCCAAATGGTATTTAATTAACTTCCCGAGCCCCTGGAAGCATGAAAATCACTTTAAACATTCTAATTTTAGCTCTAACACTGATGATCCACCTACAAATGTGAACTGACGTTTAAAAATAAAACATTTGAAAACGGACCATTTTCCACATTTCTGAAGCATGACGTAATGGGGGGGTGTTATCTCTTTTGTCGAAAATCAGCCGTTTTTGCTCGAACATTAAATGCCTCCAAATGGTATTTAATTAACTTCCCGGGGTGAAGAAACCCTTTTTGAGAACTCAGAGTGAGTAAATTGGCCATTTTCATGCACTTTTAACCATTCCATAAATCTTGTGTTTTGGGCCCCTGGAAGCATGAAAATCACTTTAAACATGCTAATTTTAGCTCTAACACTGATGATCCACCTACAAATGTGAACTGACGTTCAAAAATAAAACATTTGAGAACGGACCATTTTCCACATTTCTGAAGCATGACGTAATGGGGGGGTGTTATCTCTTTTGTCGAAAATCAGCCGTTTTTGCTCGAACATTAAATGCCTCCAAATGGTATTTAATTAACTTCCCGAGCCCCTGGAAGCATGAAAATCACTTTAAACATGCTAATTTTAGCTCTAACACTGATGATCCACCTACAAATGTGAACTGACGTTCAAAAATAAAACATTTGAAAACGGACCATTTTCCACATTTCTGAAGCATGACGTAATGGGGGGGTGTTATCTCTTTTGTTGAAAATCAGCCGTTTTTGCTCGAACATTAAATGCCTCCAAATGGTATTTAATTAACTTCCCGGGGTGAAGAAACCCTTTTTGAGAACTCAGAGTGAGTAAATTGGCCATTTTCATGCACTTTTAACCATTCCATAAATCTTGTGTTTTGGGCCCCTGGAAGCATGAAAATCACTTTAAACATGCTAATTTTAGCTCTAACACTGATGATCCACCTACAAATGTGAACTGACGTTCAAAAATAAAACATTTGAAAACGGACCATTTTCCACATTTCTGAAGCATGACGTAATGGGGGGGTGTTATCTCTTTTGTCGAAAATCAGCCGTTTTTGCTCGAACATTAAATGCCTCCAAATGGTATTTATTTCACTTCCCGAGCCCCTGGAAGCATGAAAATCACTTTAAACATGCTAATTTTAGCTCTAACACTGATGATCCACCTACAAATGTGAACTGACGTTCAAAAATAAAACATTTGAAAACGGACCATTTTCCACATTTCTGAAGCATGACGTAATGGGGGGGGTGTTATCTCTTTTGTCGAAAATCAGCCGTTTTTGCTCGAACATTAAATGCCTCCAAATGGTATTTAATTAACTTCCCGAGCCCCTGGAAGCATGAAAATCACTTTAAACATGCTAATTTTAGCTCTAACACTGATGATCCACCTACAAATGTGAACTGACGTTCAAAAATAAAACATTTGAAAACGGACCATTTTCCACATTTCTGAAGCATGACGTAATGGGGGGGTGTTATCTCTTTTGTCGAAAATCAGCCGTTTTTGCTCGAACATTAAATGCCTCCAAATGGTATTTAATTAACTTCCCGGGGTGAAGAAACCCTTTTTGAGAACTCAGAGTGAGTAAATTGGCCATTTTCATGCACTTTTAACCATTCCATAAATCTTGTGTTTTGGGCCCCTGGAAGCATGAAAATCACTTTAAACATGCTAATTTTAGCTCTAACACTGATGATCCACCTACAAATGTGAACTGACGTTCAAAAATAAAACATTTGAAAACGGACCATTTTCCACATTTCTGAAGCATGACGTAATGGGGGGGTGTTATCTCTTTTGTCGAAAATCAGCCGTTTTTGCTCGAACATTAAATGCCTCCAAATGGTATTTATTTCACTTCCCGAGCCCCTGGAAGCATGAAAATCACTTTAAACATGCTAATTTTAGCTCTAACACTGATGATCCACCTACAAATGTGAACTGACGTTCAAAAATAAAACATTTGAAAACGGACCATTTTCCACATTTCTGAAGCATGACGTAATGGGGGGGTGTTATCTCTTTTGTCGAAAATCTGCCGTTTTTGCTCGAACATTAAATGCCTCCAAATGGTATTTAATTAACTTCCCGAGCCCCTGGAAGCATGAAAATCACTTTAAACATGCTAATTTTAGCTCTAACACTGATGATCCACCTACAAATGTGAACTGACGTTCAAAAATAAAACATTTGAAAACGGACCATTTTCCACATTTCTGAAGCATGACGTAATGGGGGGGTGTTATCTCTTTTGTCGAAAATCAGCCGTTTTTGCTCGAACATTAAATGCCTCCAAATGGTATTTAATTAACTTCCCGGGGTGAAGAAACCCTTTTTGAGAACTCAGAGTGAGTAAATTGGCCATTTTCATGCACTTTTAACCATTCCATAAATCTTGTGTTTTGGGCCCCTGGAAGCATGAAAATCACTTTAAACATGCTAATTTTAGCTCTAACACTGATGATCCACCTACAAATGTGAACTGACGTTCAAAAATAAAACATTTGAAAACGGACCATTTTCCACATTTCTGAAGCATGACGTAATGGGGGGGTGTTATCTCTTTTGTCGAAAATCAGCCGTTTTTGCTCGAACATTAAATGCCTCCAAATGGTATTTAATTAACTTCCCGAGCCCCTGGAAGCATGAAAATCACTTTAAACATGCTAATTTTAGCTCTAACACTGATGATCCACCTACAAATGTGAACTGACGTTCAAAAATAAAACATTTGAAAACGGACCATTTTCCACATTTCTGAAGCATGACGTAATGGGGGGGTGTTATCTCTTTTGTCGAAAATCAGCCGTTTTTGCTCGAACATTAAATGCCTCCAAATGGTATTTATTTCACTTCCCGGGGTGAAGAAACCCTTTTTGAGAACTCAGAGTGAGTAAATTGGCCATTTTCATGCACTTTTAACCATTCCATTAATCTTGTGTTTTGGGCCCCTGGAAGCATGAAAATCACTTTAAACATGCTAATTTTAGCTCTAACACTGATGATCCACCTACAAATGTGAACTGACGTTCAAAAATAAAACATTTGAAAACGGACCATTTTCCACATTTCTGAAGCATGACGTAATGGGGGGGTGTTATCTCTTTTGTCGAAAATCAGCCGTTTTTGCTCGAACATTAAATGCCTCCAAATGGTATTTAATTAACTTCCCGGGGTGAAGAAACCCTTTTTGAGAACTCAGAGTGAGTAAATTGGCCATTTTCATGCACTTTTAACCATTCCATTAATCTTGTGTTTTGGGCCCCTGGAAGCATGAAAATCACTTTAAACATGCTAATTTTAGCTCTAACACTGATGATCCACCTACAAATGTGAACTGACGTTCAAAAATAAAACATTTGAAAATGGACCATTTTCCACATTTCTGAAGCATGACGTAATTGGGGGGTGTTATCTCTTTTGTCGAAAATCAGCCGTTTTTGCTCGAACATTAAATGCCTCCAAATGGTATTTAATTAACTTCCCGAGCCCCTGGAAGCATGAAAATCACTTTAAACATGCTAATTTTAGCTCTAACACTGATGATCCACCTACAAATGTGAACTGACGTTCAAAAATAAAACATTTGAAAACGGACCATTTTCCACATTTCTGAAGCATGACGTAATGGGGGGGTGTTATCTCTTTTGTCGAAAATCATCCGTTTTTGCTCGAACATTAAATGCCTCCAAATGGTATTTATTTCACTTCCCGGGGTGAAGAAACCCTTTTTGAGAACTCAGAGTGAGTAAATTGGCCATTTTCATGCACTTTTAACCATTCCATTAATCTTGTGTTTTGGGCCCCTGGAAGCATGAAAATCACTTTAAACATGCTAATTTTAGCTCTAACACTGATGATCCACCTACAAATGTGAACTGACGTTCAAAAATAAAACATTTGAAAACGGACCATTTTCCACATTTCTGAAGCATGACGTAATGGGGGGGTTTTATCTCTTTTGTCGAAAATCAGCCGTTTTTGCTCGAACATTAAATGCCTCCAAATGGTATTTAATTAACTTCCCGAGCCCCTGGAAGCATGAAAATCACTTTAAACATGCTAATTTTAGCTCTAACACTGATGATCCACCTACAAATGTGAACTGACGTTCAAAAATAAAACATTTGAAAACGGACCATTTTCCACATTTCTGAAGCATGACGTAATGGGGGGGTGTTATCTCTTTTGTCGAAAATCAGCCGTTTTTGCTCGAACATTAAATGCCTCCAAATGGTATTTAATTAACTTCCCGGGGTGAAGAAACCCTTTTTGAGAACTCAGAGTGAGTAAATTGGCCATTTTCATGCACTTTTAACCATTCCATAAATCTTGTGTTTTGGGCCCCTGGAAGCATGAAAATCACTTTAAACATGCTAATTTTAGCTCTAACACTGATGATCCACCTACAAATGTGAACTGACGTTCAAAAATAAAACATTTGAAAACGGACCATTTTCCACATTTCTGAAGCATGACGTAATGGGGGGGTGTTATCTCTTTTGTCGAAAATCAGCCGTTTTTGCTCGAACATTAAATGCCTCCAAATGGTATTTAATTAACTTCCCGAGCCCCTGGAAGCATGAAAATCACTTTAAACATGCTAATTTTAGCTCTAACACTGATGATCCACCTACAAATGTGAACTGACGTTCAAAAATAAAACATTTGAAAACGGACCATTTTCCACATTTCTGAAGCATGACGTAATGGGGGGGTGTTATCTCTTTTGTCGAAAATCAGCCGTTTTTGCTCGAACATTAATGCATCCAAATGGTATTTAATTAACTTCCCGAGCCCCTGGAAGCATGAAAATCACTTTAAACATGCTAATTTTAGCTCTAACACTGATGATCCACCTACAAATGTGAACTGACGTTTAAAAATAAAACATTTGAAAACGGACCATTTTCCACATTTCTGAAGCATGACGTAATGGGGGGGTGTTATCTCTTTTGTCGAAAATCAGCCGTTTTTGCTCGAACATTAAATGCCTCCAAATGGTATTTAATTAACTTCCCGGGGTGAAGAAACCCTTTTTGAGAACTCAGAGTGAGTAAATTGGCCATTTTCATGCACTTTTAACCATTCCATAAATCTTGTGTTTTGGGCCCCTGGAAGCATGAAAATCACTTTAAACATGCTAATTTTAGCTCTAACACTGATGATCCACCTACAAATGTGAACTGACGTTCAAAAATAAAACATTTGAGAACGGACCATTTTCCACATTTCTGAAGCATGACGTAATGGGGGGGTGTTATCTCTTTTGTCGAAAATCAGCCGTTTTTGCTCGAACATTAAATGCCTCCAAATGGTATTTAATTAACTTCCCGAGCCCCTGGAAGCATGAAAATCACTTTAAACATGCTAATTTTAGCTCTAACACTGATGATCCACCTACAAATGTGAACTGACGTTCAAAAATAAAACATTTGAAAACGGACCATTTTCCACATTTCTGAAGCATGACGTAATGGGGGGGTGTTATCTCTTTTGTTGAAAATCAGCCGTTTTTGCTCGAACATTAAATGCCTCCAAATGGTATTTAATTAACTTCCCGGGGTGAAGAAACCCTTTTTGAGAACTCAGAGTGAGTAAATTGGCCATTTTCATGCACTTTTAACCATTCCATTAATCTTGTGTTTTGGGCCCCTGGAAGCATGAAAATCACTTTAAACATGCTAATTTTAGCTCTAACACTGATGATCCACCTACAAATGTGAACTGACGTTCAAAAATAAAACATTTGAAAATGGACCATTTTCCACATTTCTGAAGCATGACGTAATTGGGGGGTGTTATCTCTTTTGTCGAAAATCAGCCGTTTTTGCTCGAACATTAAATGCCTCCAAATGGTATTTAATTAACTTCCCGAGCCCCTGGAAGCATGAAAATCACTTTAAACATGCTAATTTTAGCTCTAACACTGATGATCCACCTACAAATGTGAACTGACGTTCAAAAATAAAACATTTGAAAACGGACCATTTTCCACATTTCTGAAGCATGACGTAATGGGGGGGTGTTATCTCTTTTGTCGAAAATCATCCGTTTTTGCTCGAACATTAAATGCCTCCAAATGGTATTTATTTCACTTCCCGGGGTGAAGAAACCCTTTTTGAGAACTCAGAGTGAGTAAATTGGCCATTTTCATGCACTTTTAACCATTCCATTAATCTTGTGTTTTGGGCCCCTGGAAGCATGAAAATCACTTTAAACATGCTAATTTTAGCTCTAACACTGATGATCCACCTACAAATGTGAACTGACGTTCAAAAATAAAACATTTGAAAACGGACCATTTTCCACATTTCTGAAGCATGACGTAATGGGGGGGTTTTATCTCTTTTGTCGAAAATCAGCCGTTTTTGCTCGAACATTAAATGCCTCCAAATGGTATTTAATTAACTTCCCGAGCCCCTGGAAGCATGAAAATCACTTTAAACATGCTAATTTTAGCTCTAACACTGATGATCCACCTACAAATGTGAACTGACGTTCAAAAATAAAACATTTGAAAACGGACCATTTTCCACATTTCTGAAGCATGACGTAATGGGGGGGTGTTATCTCTTTTGTCGAAAATCAGCCGTTTTTGCTCGAACATTAAATGCCTCCAAATGGTATTTAATTAACTTCCCGGGGTGAAGAAACCCTTTTTGAGAACTCAGAGTGAGTAAATTGGCCATTTTCATGCACTTTTAACCATTCCATAAATCTTGTGTTTTGGGCCCCTGGAAGCATGAAAATCACTTTAAACATGCTAATTTTAGCTCTAACACTGATGATCCACCTACAAATGTGAACTGACGTTCAAAAATAAAACATTTGAAAACGGACCATTTTCCACATTTCTGAAGCATGACGTAATGGGGGGGTGTTATCTCTTTTGTCGAAAATCAGCCGTTTTTGCTCGAACATTAAATGCCTCCAAATGGTATTTAATTAACTTCCCGAGCCCCTGGAAGCATGAAAATCACTTTAAACATGCTAATTTTAGCTCTAACACTGATGATCCACCTACAAATGTGAACTGACGTTCAAAAATAAAACATTTGAAAACGGACCATTTTCCACATTTCTGAAGCATGACGTAATGGGGGGGTGTTATCTCTTTTGTCGAAAATCAGCCGTTTTTGCTCGAACATTAATGCATCCAAATGGTATTTAATTAACTTCCCGAGCCCCTGGAAGCATGAAAATCACTTTAAACATGCTAATTTTAGCTCTAACACTGATGATCCACCTACAAATGTGAACTGACGTTTAAAAATAAAACATTTGAAAACGGACCATTTTCCACATTTCTGAAGCATGACGTAATGGGGGGGTGTTATCTCTTTTGTCGAAAATCAGCCGTTTTTGCTCGAACATTAAATGCCTCCAAATGGTATTTAATTAACTTCCCGGGGTGAAGAAACCCTTTTTGAGAACTCAGAGTGAGTAAATTGGCCATTTTCATGCACTTTTAACCATTCCATAAATCTTGTGTTTTGGGCCCCTGGAAGCATGAAAATCACTTTAAACATGCTAATTTTAGCTCTAACACTGATGATCCACCTACAAATGTGAACTGACGTTCAAAAATAAAACATTTGAGAACGGACCATTTTCCACATTTCTGAAGCATGACGTAATGGGGGGGTGTTATCTCTTTTGTCGAAAATCAGCCGTTTTTGCTCGAACATTAAATGCCTCCAAATGGTATTTAATTAACTTCCCGAGCCCCTGGAAGCATGAAAATCACTTTAAACATGCTAATTTTAGCTCTAACACTGATGATCCACCTACAAATGTGAACTGACGTTCAAAAATAAAACATTTGAAAACGGACCATTTTCCACATTTCTGAAGCATGACGTAATGGGGGGGTGTTATCTCTTTTGTTGAAAATCAGCCGTTTTTGCTCGAACATTAAATGCCTCCAAATGGTATTTAATTAACTTCCCGGGGTGAAGAAACCCTTTTTGAGAACTCAGAGTGAGTAAATTGGCCATTTTCATGCACTTTTAACCATTCCATAAATCTTGTGTTTTGGGCCCCTGGAAGCATGAAAATCACTTTAAACATGCTAATTTTAGCTCTAACACTGATGATCCACCTACAAATGTGAACTGACGTTCAAAAATAAAACATTTGAAAACGGACCATTTTCCACATTTCTGAAGCATGACGTAATGGGGGGGTGTTATCTCTTTTGTCGAAAATCAGCCGTTTTTGCTCGAACATTAAATGCCTCCAAATGGTATTTATTTCACTTCCCGAGCCCCTGGAAGCATGAAAATCACTTTAAACATGCTAATTTTAGCTCTAACACTGATGATCCACCTACAAATGTGAACTGACGTTCAAAAATAAAACATTTGAAAACGGACCATTTTCCACATTTCTAAAGCATGACGTAATGGGGGGGGTGTTATCTCTTTTGTCGAAAATCAGCCGTTTTTGCTCGAACATTAAATGCCTCCAAATGGTATTTATTTCACTTCCCGAGCCCCTGGAAGCATGAAAATCACTTTAAACATGCTAATTTTAGCTCTAACACTGATGATCCACCTACAAATGTGAACTGACGTTCAAAAATAAAACATTTGAAAACGGACCATTTTCCACATTTCTGAAGCATGACGTAATGGGGGGGTGTTATCTCTTTTGTCGAAAATCAGCCGTTTTTGCTCGAACATTAAATGCCTCCAAATGGTATTTAATTAACTTCCCGAGCCCCTGGAAGCATGAAAATCACTTTAAACATGCTAATTTTAGCTCTAACACTGATGATCCACCTACAAATGTGAACTGACGTTCAAAAATAAAACATTTGAAAACGGACCATTTTCCACATTTCTGAAGCATGACGTAATTGGGGGGTGTTATCTCTTTTGTCGAAAATCAGCCGTTTTTGCTCGAACATTAAATGCCTCCAAATGGTATTTAATTAACTTCCCGAGCCCCTGGAAGCATGAAAATCACTTTAAACATGCTAATTTTAGCTCTAACACTGATGATCCACCTACAAATGTGAACTGACATTCAAAAATAAAACATTTGAAAACGGACCATTTTCCATATTTCTGAAGCATGACGTAATGGGGGGGTGTTATCTCTTTTGTCGAAAATCATCCGTTTTTGCTCGAACATTAAATGCCTCCAAATGGTATTTATTTCACTTCCCGGGGTGAAGAAACCCTTTTTGAGAACTCAGAGTGAGTAAATTGGCCATTTTCATGCACTTTTAACCATTCCATTAATCTTGTGTTTTGGGCCCCTGGAACTATGAAAATCACTTTAAACATGCTAATTTTAGCTCTAACACTGATGATCCACCTACAAATGTGAACTGACGTTCAAAAATAAAACATTTGAAAACGGACCATTTTCCACATTTCTGAAGCATGACGTAATGGGGGGGTGTTATCTCTTTTGTCGAAAATCAGCCGTTTTTGCTCGAACATTAAATGCCTCCAAATGGTATTTAATTAACTTCCCGAGCCCCTGGAAGCATGAAAATCACTTTAAACATGCTAATTTTAGCTCTAACACTGATGATCCACCTACAAATGTGAACTGACGTTCAAAAATAAAACATTTGAAAACGGACCATTTTCCACATTTCTGAAGCATGACGTAATGGGGGGGTGTTATCTCTTTTGTCGAAAATCAGCCGTTTTTGCTCGAACATTAAATGCCTCCAAATGGTATTTAATTAACTTCCTGGGGTGAAGAAACCCTTTTTGAGAACTCAGAGTGAGTAAATTGGCCATTTTCATGCACTTTTAACCATTCCATAAATCTTGTGTTTTGGGCCCCTGGAAGCATGAAAATCACTTTAAACATGCTAATTTTAGCTCTAACACTGATGATCCACCTACAAATGTGAACTGACGTTCAAAAATAAAACATTTGAAAACGGACCATTTTCCACATTTCTGAAGCATGACGTAATGGGGGGGTGTTATCTCTTTTGTCGAAAATAAGCCGTTTTTGCTCGAACATTAAATGCCTCCAAATGGTATTTAATTAACTTCCCGAGCCCCTGGAAGCATGAAAATCACTTTAAACATGCTAATTTTAGCTCTAACACTGATGATCCACCTACAAATGTGAACTGACGTTCAAAAATAAAACTTTTGAAAACGGACCATTTTCCACATTTCTGAAGCATGACGTAATGGGGGGGTGTTATCTCTTTTGTCGAAAATCAGCCGTTTTTGCTCGAACATTAAATGCCTCCAAATGGTATTTATTTCACTTCCCGGGGTGAAGAAACCCTTTTTGAGAACTCAGAGTGAGTAAATTGGCCATTTTCATGCACTTTTAACCATTCCATAAATCTTGTGTTTTGGGCCCCTGGAAGCATGAAAATCACTTTAAACATGCTAATTTTAGCTCTAACACTGATGATCCACCTACAAATGTGAACTGACGTTCAAAAATAAAACATTTGAAAACGGACCATTTTCCACATTTCTGAAGCATGACGTAATGGGGGGGTGTTATCTCTTTTGTCGAAAATCAGCCGTTTTTGCTCGAACATTAATGCATCCAAATGGTATTTAATTAACTTCCCGAGCCCCTGGAAGCATGAAAATCACTTTAAACATGCTAATTTTAGCTCTAACACTGATGATCCACCTACAAATGTGAACTGACGTTTAAAAATAAAACATTTGAAAACGGACCATTTTCCACATTTCTGAAGCATGACGTAATGGGGGGGTGTTATCTCTTTTGTCGAAAATCAGCCGTTTTTGCTCGAACATTAAATGCCTCCAAATGGTATTTAATTAACTTCCCGGGGTGAAGAAACCCTTTTTGAGAACTCAGAGTGAGTAAATTGGCCATTTTCATGCACTTTTAACCATTCCATAAATCTTGTGTTTTGGGCCCCTGGAAGCATGAAAATCACTTTAAACATGCTAATTTTAGCTCTAACACTGATGATCCACCTACAAATGTGAACTGACGTTCAAAAATAAAACATTTGAGAACGGACCATTTTCCACATTTCTGAAGCATGACGTAATGGGGGGGTGTTATCTCTTTTGTCGAAAATCAGCCGTTTTTGCTCGAACATTAAATGCCTCCAAATGGTATTTAATTAACTTCCCGAGCCCCTGGAAGCATGAAAATCACTTTAAACATGCTAATTTTAGCTCTAACACTGATGATCCACCTACAAATGTGAACTGACGTTCAAAAATAAAACATTTGAAAACGGACCATTTTCCACATTTCTGAAGCATGACGTAATGGGGGGGTGTTATCTCTTTTGTTGAAAATCAGCCGTTTTTGCTCGAACATTAAATGCCTCCAAATGGTATTTAATTAACTTCCCGGGGTGAAGAAACCCTTTTTGAGAACTCAGAGTGAGTAAATTGGCCATTTTCATGCACTTTTAACCATTCCATAAATCTTGTGTTTTGGGCCCCTGGAAGCATGAAAATCACTTTAAACATGCTAATTTTAGCTCTAACACTGATGATCCACCTACAAATGTGAACTGACGTTCAAAAATAAAACATTTGAAAACGGACCATTTTCCACATTTCTGAAGCATGACGTAATGGGGGGGTGTTATCTCTTTTGTCGAAAATCAGCCGTTTTTGCTCGAACATTAAATGCCTCCAAATGGTATTTATTTCACTTCCCGAGCCCCTGGAAGCATGAAAATCACTTTAAACATGCTAATTTTAGCTCTAACACTGATGATCCACCTACAAATGTGAACTGACGTTCAAAAATAAAACATTTGAAAACGGACCATTTTCCACATTTCTGAAGCATGACGTAATGGGGGGGGTGTTATCTCTTTTGTCGAAAATCAGCCGTTTTTGCTCGAACATTAAATGCCTCCAAATGGTATTTAATTAACTTCCCGAGCCCCTGGAAGCATGAAAATCACTTTAAACATGCTAATTTTAGCTCTAACACTGATGATCCACCTACAAATGTGAACTGACGTTCAAAAATAAAACATTTGAAAACGGACCATTTTCCACATTTCTGAAGCATGACGTAATGGGGGGGTGTTATCTCTTTTGTCGAAAATCAGCCGTTTTTGCTCGAACATTAAATGCCTCCAAATGGTATTTAATTAACTTCCCGGGGTGAAGAAACCCTTTTTGAGAACTCAGAGTGAGTAAATTGGCCATTTTCATGCACTTTTAACCATTCCATAAATCTTGTGTTTTGGGCCCCTGGAAGCATGAAAATCACTTTAAACATGCTAATTTTAGCTCTAACACTGATGATCCACCTACAAATGTGAACTGACGTTCAAAAATAAAACATTTGAAAACGGACCATTTTCCACATTTCTGAAGCATGACGTAATGGGGGGGTGTTATCTCTTTTGTCGAAAATCATCCGTTTTTGCTCGAACATTAAATGCCTCCAAATGGTATTTATTTCACTTCCCGGGGTGAAGAAACCCTTTTTGAGAACTCAGAGTGAGTAAATTGGCCATTTTCATGCACTTTTAACCATTCCATTAATCTTGTGTTTTGGGCCCCTGGAACTATGAAAATCACTTTAAACATGCTAATTTTAGCTCTAACACTGATGATCCACCTACAAATGTGAACTGACGTTCAAAAATAAAACATTTGAAAACGGACCATTTTCCACATTTCTGAAGCATGACGTAATGGGGGGGTGTTATCTCTTTTGTCGAAAATCAGCCGTTTTTGCTCGAACATTAAATGCCTCCAAATGGTATTTAATTAACTTCCCGAGCCCCTGGAAGCATGAAAATCACTTTAAACATGCTAATTTTAGCTCTAACACTGATGATCCACCTACAAATGTGAACTGACGTTCAAAAATAAAACATTTGAAAACGGACCATTTTCCACATTTCTGAAGCATGACGTAATGGGGGGGTGTTATCTCTTTTGTCGAAAATCAGCCGTTTTTGCTCGAACATTAAATGCCTCCAAATGGTATTTAATTAACTTCCTGGGGTGAAGAAACCCTTTTTGAGAACTCAGAGTGAGTAAATTGGCCATTTTCATGCACTTTTAACCATTCCATAAATCTTGTGTTTTGGGCCCCTGGAAGCATGAAAATCACTTTAAACATGCTAATTTTAGCTCTAACACTGATGATCCACCTACAAATGTGAACTGACGTTCAAAAATAAAACATTTGAAAACGGACCATTTTCCACATTTCTGAAGCATGACGTAATGGGGGGGTGTTATCTCTTTTGTCGAAAATAAGCCGTTTTTGCTCGAACATTAAATGCCTCCAAATGGTATTTAATTAACTTCCCGAGCCCCTGGAAGCATGAAAATCACTTTAAACATGCTAATTTTAGCTCTAACACTGATGATCCACCTACAAATGTGAACTGACGTTCAAAAATAAAACTTTTGAAAACGGACCATTTTCCACATTTCTGAAGCATGACGTAATGGGGGGGTGTTATCTCTTTTGTCGAAAATCAGCCGTTTTTGCTCGAACATTAAATGCCTCCAAATGGTATTTATTTCACTTCCCGGGGTGAAGAAACCCTTTTTGAGAACTCAGAGTGAGTAAATTGGCCATTTTCATGCACTTTTAACCATTCCATAAATCTTGTGTTTTGGGCCCCTGGAAGCATGAAAATCACTTTAAACATGCTAATTTTAGCTCTAACACTGATGATCCACCTACAAATGTGAACTGACGTTCAAAAATAAAACATTTGAAAACGGACCATTTTCCACATTTCTGAAGCATGACGTAATGGGGGGGTGTTATCTCTTTTGTCGAAAATCAGCCGTTTTTGCTCGAACATTAATGCATCCAAATGGTATTTAATTAACTTCCCGAGCCCCTGGAAGCATGAAAATCACTTTAAACATGCTAATTTTAGCTCTAACACTGATGATCCACCTACAAATGTGAACTGACGTTTAAAAATAAAACATTTGAAAACGGACCATTTTCCACATTTCTGAAGCATGACGTAATGGGGGGGTGTTATCTCTTTTGTCGAAAATCAGCTGTTTTTGCTCGAACATTAAATGCCTCCAAATGGTATTTAATTAACTTCCCGGGGTGAAGAAACCCTTTTTGAGAACTCAGAGTGAGTAAATTGGCCATTTTCATGCACTTTTAACCATTCCATAAATCTTGTGTTTTGGGCCCCTGGAAGCATGAAAATCACTTTAAACATGCTAATTTTAGCTCTAACACTGATGATCCACCTACAAATGTGAACTGACGTTCAAAAATAAAACATTTGAGAACGGACCATTTTCCACATTTCTGAAGCATGACGTAATGGGGGGGTGTTATCTCTTTTGTCGAAAATCAGCCGTTTTTGCTCGAACATTAAATGCCTCCAAATGGTATTTAATTAACTTCCCGAGCCCCTGGAAGCATGAAAATCACTTTAAACATGCTAATTTTAGCTCTAACACTGATGATCCACCTACAAATGTGAACTGACGTTCAAAAATAAAACATTTGAAAACGGACCATTTTCCACATTTCTGAAGCATGACGTAATGGGGGGGTGTTATCTCTTTTGTTGAAAATCAGCCGTTTTTGCTCGAACATTAAATGCCTCCAAATGGTATTTAATTAACTTCCCGGGGTGAAGAAACCCTTTTTGAGAACTCAGAGTGAGTAAATTGGCCATTTTCATGCACTTTTAACCATTCCATAAATCTTGTGTTTTGGGCCCCTGGAAGCATGAAAATCACTTTAAACATGCTAATTTTAGCTCTAACACTGATGATCCACCTACAAATGTGAACTGACGTTCAAAAATAAAACATTTGAAAACGGACCATTTTCCACATTTCTGAAGCATGACGTAATGGGGGGGTGTTATCTCTTTTGTCGAAAATCAGCCGTTTTTGCTCGAACATTAAATGCCTCCAAATGGTATTTATTTCACTTCCCGAGCCCCTGGAAGCATGAAAATCACTTTAAACATGCTAATTTTAGCTCTAACACTGATGATCCACCTACAAATGTGAACTGACGTTCAAAAATAAAACATTTGAAAACGGACCATTTTCCACATTTCTGAAGCATGACGTAATGGGGGGGGTGTTATCTCTTTTGTCGAAAATCAGCCGTTTTTGCTCGAACATTAAATGCCTCCAAATGGTATTTAATTAACTTCCCGAGCCCCTGGAAGCATGAAAATCACTTTAAACATGCTAATTTTAGCTCTAACACTGATGATCCACCTACAAATGTGAACTGACGTTCAAAAATAAAACATTTGAAAACGGACCATTTTCCACATTTCTGAAGCATGACGTAATGGGGGGGTGTTATCTCTTTTGTCGAAAATCAGCCGTTTTTGCTCGAACATTAAATGCCTCCAAATGGTATTTAATTAACTTCCCGGGGTGAAGAAACCCTTTTTGAGAACTCAGAGTGAGTAAATTGGCCATTTTCATGCACTTTTAACCATTCCATAAATCTTGTGTTTTGGGCCCCTGGAAGCATGAAAATCACTTTAAACATGCTAATTTTAGCTCTAACACTGATGATCCACCTACAAATGTGAACTGACGTTCAAAAATAAAACATTTGAAAACGGACCATTTTCCACATTTCTGAAGCATGACGTAATGGGGGGGTGTTATCTCTTTTGTCGAAAATCAGCCGTTTTTGCTCGAACATTAAATGCCTCCAAATGGTATTTATTTCACTTCCCGAGCCCCTGGAAGCATGAAAATCACTTTAAACATGCTAATTTTAGCTCTAACACTGATGATCCACCTACAAATGTGAACTGACGTTCAAAAATAAAACATTTGAAAACGGACCATTTTCCACATTTCTGAAGCATGACGTAATGGGGGGGTGTTATCTCTTTTGTCGAAAATCTGCCGTTTTTGCTCGAACATTAAATGCCTCCAAATGGTATTTAATTAACTTCCCGAGCCCCTGGAAGCATGAAAATCACTTTAAACATGCTAATTTTAGCTCTAACACTGATGATCCACCTACAAATGTGAACTGACGTTCAAAAATAAAACATTTGAAAACGGACCATTTTCCACATTTCTGAAGCATGACGTAATGGGGGGGTGTTATCTCTTTTGTCGAAAATCAGCCGTTTTTGCTCGAACATTAAATGCCTCCAAATGGTATTTAATTAACTTCCCGGGGTGAAGAAACCCTTTTTGAGAACTCAGAGTGAGTAAATTGGCCATTTTCATGCACTTTTAACCATTCCATAAATCTTGTGTTTTGGGCCCCTGGAAGCATGAAAATCACTTTAAACATGCTAATTTTAGCTCTAACACTGATGATCCACCTACAAATGTGAACTGACGTTCAAAAATAAAACATTTGAAAACGGACCATTTTCCACATTTCTGAAGCATGACGTAATGGGGGGGTGTTATCTCTTTTGTCGAAAATCAGCCGTTTTTGCTCGAACATTAAATGCCTCCAAATGGTATTTAATTAACTTCCCGAGCCCCTGGAAGCATGAAAATCACTTTAAACATGCAAATTTTAGCTCTAACACTGATGATCCACCTACAAATGTGAACTGACGTTCAAAAATAAAACATTTGAAAACGGACCATTTTCCACATTTCTGAAGCATGACGTAATGGGGGGGTGTTATCTCTTTTGTCGAAAATCAGCCGTTTTTGCTCGAACATTAAATGCCTCCAAATGGTATTTATTTCACTTCCCGGGGTGAAGAAACCCTTTTTGAGAACTCAGAGTGAGTAAATTGGCCATTTTCATGCACTTTTAACCATTCCATTAATCTTGTGTTTTGGGCCCCTGGAAGCATGAAAATCACTTTAAACATGCTAATTTTAGCTCTAACACTGATGATCCACCTACAAATGTGAACTGACGTTCAAAAATAAAACATTTGAAAACGGACCATTTTCCACATTTCTGAAGCATGACGTAATGGGGGGGTGTTATCTCTTTTGTCGAAAATCAGCCGTTTTTGCTCGAACATTAAATGCCTCCAAATGGTATTTAATTAACTTCCCGGGGTGAAGAAACCCTTTTTGAGAACTCAGAGTGAGTAAATTGGCCATTTTCATGCACTTTTAACCATTCCATTAATCTTGTGTTTTGGGCCCCTGGAAGCATGAAAATCACTTTAAACATGCTAATTTTAGCTCTAACACTGATGATCCACCTACAAATGTGAACTGACGTTCAAAAATAAAACATTTGAAAACGGACCATTTTCCACATTTCTGAAGCATGACGTAATTGGGGGGTGTTATCTCTTTTGTCGAAAATCAGCCGTTTTTGCTCGAACATTAAATGCCTCCAAATGGTATTTAATTAACTTCCCGAGCCCCTGGAAGCATGAAAATCACTTTAAACATGCTAATTTTAGCTCTAACACTGATGATCCACCTACAAATGTGAACTGACGTTCAAAAATAAAACATTTGAAAACGGACCATTTTCCACATTTCTGAAGCATGACGTAATGGGGGGGTGTTATCTCTTTTGTCGAAAATCATCCGTTTTTGCTCGAACATTAAATGCCTCCAAATGGTATTTATTTCACTTCCCGGGGTGAAGAAACCCTTTTTGAGAACTCAGAGTGAGTAAATTGGCCATTTTCATGCACTTTTAACCATTCCATTAATCTTGTGTTTTGGGCCCCTGGAAGCATGAAAATCACTTTAAACATGCTAATTTTAGCTCTAACACTGATGATCCACCTACAAATGTGAACTGACGTTCAAAAATAAAACATTTGAAAACGGACCATTTTCCACATTTCTGAAGCATGACGTAATGGGGGGGTTTTATCTCTTTTGTCGAAAATCAGCCGTTTTTGCTCGAACATTAAATGCCTCCAAATGGTATTTAATTAACTTCCCGAGCCCCTGGAAGCATGAAAATCACTTTAAACATGCTAATTTTAGCTCTAACACTGATGATCCACCTACAAATGTGAACTGACGTTCAAAAATAAAACATTTGAAAACGGACCATTTTCCACATTTCTGAAGCATGACGTAATGGGGGGGTGTTATCTCTTTTGTCGAAAATCAGCCGTTTTTGCTCGAACATTAAATGCCTCCAAATGGTATTTAATTAACTTCCCGGGGTGAAGAAACCCTTTTTGAGAACTCAGAGTGAGTAAATTGGCCATTTTCATGCACTTTTAACCATTCCATAAATCTTGTGTTTTGGGCCCCTGGAAGCATGAAAATCACTTTAAACATGCTAATTTTAGCTCTAACACTGATGATCCACCTACAAATGTGAACTGACGTTCAAAAATAAAACATTTGAAAACGGACCATTTTCCACATTTCTGAAGCATGACGTAATGGGGGGGTGTTATCTCTTTTGTCGAAAATCAGCCGTTTTTGCTCGAACATTAAATGCCTCCAAATGGTATTTAATTAACTTCCCGAGCCCCTGGAAGCATGAAAATCACTTTAAACATGCTAATTTTAGCTCTAACACTGATGATCCACCTACAAATGTGAACTGACGTTCAAAAATAAAACATTTGAAAACGGACCATTTTCCACATTTCTGAAGCATGACGTAATGGGGGGGTGTTATCTCTTTTGTCGAAAATCAGCCGTTTTTGCTCGAACATTAAATGCCTCCAAATGGTATTTATTTCACTTCCCGGGGTGAAGAAACCCTTTTTGAGAACTCAGAGTGAGTAAATTGGCCATTTTCATGCACTTTTAACCATTCCATAAATCTTGTGTTTTGGGCCCCTGGAAGCATGAAAATCACTTTAAACATGCTAATTTTAGCTCTAACACTGATGATCCACCTACAAATGTGAACTGACGTTCAAAAATAAAACATTTGAAAACGGACCATTTTCCACATTTCTGAAGCATGACGTAATGGGGGGGTGTTATCTCTTTTGTCGAAAATCAGCCGTTTTTGCTCGAACATTAATGCATCCAAATGGTATTTAATTAACTTCCCGAGCCCCTGGAAGCATGAAAATCACTTTAAACATGCTAATTTTAGCTCTAACACTGATGATCCACCTACAAATGTGAACTGACGTTTAAAAATAAAACATTTGAAAACGGACCATTTTCCACATTTCTGAAGCATGACGTAATGGGGGGGTGTTATCTCTTTTGTCGAAAATCAGCCGTTTTTGCTCGAACATTAAATGCCTCCAAATGGTATTTAATTAACTTCCCGGGGTGAAGAAACCCTTTTTGAGAACTCAGAGTGAGTAAATTGGCCATTTTCATGCACTTTTAACCATTCCATAAATCTTGTGTTTTGGGCCCCTGGAAGCATGAAAATCACTTTAAACATGCTAATTTTAGCTCTAACACTGATGATCCACCTACAAATGTGAACTGACGTTCAAAAATAAAACATTTGAGAACGGACCATTTTCCACATTTCTGAAGCATGACGTAATGGGGGGGTGTTATCTCTTTTGTCGAAAATCAGCCGTTTTTGCTCGAACATTAAATGCCTCCAAATGGTATTTAATTAACTTCCCGAGCCCCTGGAAGCATGAAAATCACTTTAAACATGCTAATTTTAGCTCTAACACTGATGATCCACCTACAAATGTGAACTGACGTTCAAAAATAAAACATTTGAAAACGGACCATTTTCCACATTTCTGAAGCATGACGTAATGGGGGGGTGTTATCTCTTTTGTTGAAAATCAGCCGTTTTTGCTCGAACATTAAATGCCTCCAAATGGTATTTAATTAACTTCCCGGGGTGAAGAAACCCTTTTTGAGAACTCAGAGTGAGTAAATTGGCCATTTTCATGCACTTTTAACCATTCCATAAATCTTGTGTTTTGGGCCCCTGGAAGCATGAAAATCACTTTAAACATGCTAATTTTAGCTCTAACACTGATGATCCACCTACAAATGTGAACTGACGTTCAAAAATAAAACATTTGAAAATCGGACCATTTTCCACATTTCTGAAGCATGACGTAATGGGGGGGTGTTATCTCTTTTGTCGAAAATCAGCCGTTTTTGCTCGAACATTAAATGCCTCCAAATGGTATTTATTTCACTTCCCGAGCCCCTGGAAGCATGAAAATCACTTTAAACATGCTAATTTTAGCTCTAACACTGATGATCCACCTACAAATGTGAACTGACGTTCAAAAATAAAACATTTGAAAACGGACCATTTTCCACATTTCTAAAGCATGACGTAATGGGGGGGGTGTTATCTCTTTTGTCGAAAATCAGCCGTTTTTGCTCGAACATTAAATGCCTCCAAATGGTATTTATTTCACTTCCCGAGCCCCTGGAAGCATGAAAATCACTTTAAACATGCTAATTTTAGCTCTAACACTGATGATCCACCTACAAATGTGAACTGACGTTCAAAAATAAAACATTTGAAAACGGACCATTTTCCACATTTCTGAAGCATGACGTAATGGGGGGGTGTTATCTCTTTTGTCGAAAATCAGCCGTTTTTGCTCGAACATTAAATGCCTCCAAATGGTATTTAATTAACTTCCCGAGCCCCTGGAAGCATGAAAATCACTTTAAACATGCTAATTTTAGCTCTAACACTGATGATCCACCTACAAATGTGAACTGACGTTCAAAAATAAAACATTTGAAAACGGACCATTTTCCACATTTCTGAAGCATGACGTAATGGGGGGGTGTTATCTCTTTTGTCGAAAATCAGCCGTTTTTGCTCGAACATTAAATGCCTCCAAATGGTATTTAATTAACTTCCCGGGGTGAAGAAACCCTTTTTGAGAACTCAGAGTGAGTAAATTGGCCATTTTCATGCACTTTTAACCATTCCATAAATCTTGTGTTTTGGGCCCCTGGAAGCATGAAAATCACTTTAAACATGCTAATTTTAGCTCTAACACTGATGATCCACCTACAAATGTGAACTGACGTTCAAAAATAAAACATTTGAAAATGGACCATTTTCCACATTTCTGAAGCATGACGTAATGGGGGGGTGTTATCTCTTTTGTCGAAAATCAGCATTTTTTGCTCGAACATTAAATGCCTCCAAATGGTATTTATTTCACTTCCCGAGCCCCTGGAAGCATGAAAATCACTTTAAACATGCTAATTTTAGCTCTAACACTGATGATCCACCTACAAATGTGAACTGACGTTCAAAAATAAAACATTTGAAAACGGACCATTTTCCACATTTCTGAAGCATGACGTAATGGGGGTGTGTTATCTCTTTTGTCGAAAATCAGCCGTTTTTGCTCGAACATTAAATGCCTCCAAATGGTATTTATTTCACTTCCCGGGGTGAAGAAACCTTTTTTGAGAACTCAGAGTGAGTAAATTGGCCATTTTCATGCACTTTTAACCATTCCATAAATCTTGTGTTTTGGGCCCCTGGAAGCATGAAAATCACTTCAAACATGCTAATTTTAGCTCTAACACTGATGATCCACCTACAAATGTGAACTGACGTTCAAAAATAAAACATTTGAAAACGGACCATTTTCCACATTTCTGAAGCATGACGTAATGGGGGGGTGTTATCTCTTTTGTCGAAAATCAGCCGTTTTTGCTCGAACATTAAATGCCTCCAAATGGTATTTAATTAACTTCCCGAGCCCCTGGAAGCATGAAAATCACTTTAAACATGCTAATGTTAGCTCTAACACTGATGATCCACCTACAAATGTGAACTGACGTTCAAAAATAAAACATTTGAAAACGGACCATTTTCCACATTTCTGAAGCATGACGTAATGAAGGGGTGTTATCTCTTTTGTCGAAAATCAGCCGTTTTTGCTCGAACATTAAATGCCTCCAAATGGTATTTAATTAACTTCCCGGGGTGAAGAAACCCTTTTTGAGAACTCAGAGTGAGTAAATTGGCCATTTTCATGCACTTTTAACCATTCCATAAATCGTGTGTTTTGGGCCCCTGGAAGCATGAAAATAACTTTAAACATGCTAATTTTAGCTCTAACACTGATAATCCACCTACAAATGTGAACTGACGTTCAAAAATAAAACATTTGAAAACGGACCATTTTCCACATTTCTGAAGCATGACGTAATGGGGGGGTGTTATCTCTTTTGTCGAAAATCAGCCGTTTTTGCTCGAACATTAAATGCCTCCAAATGGTATTTAATTAACTTCCCGAGCCCCTGGAAGCATGAAAATCACTTTAAACATGCTAATTTTAGCTCTAACACTGATGATCCACCTACAAATGTGAACTGACGTTCAAAAATAAAACATTTGAAAACGGACCATTTTCCACATTTCTGAAGCATGACGTAATGGGGGGGTGTTATCTCTTTTGTCGAAAATCAGCCGTTTTTGCTCGAACATTAAATGCCTCCAAATGGTATTTAATTAACTTCCCGGGGTGAAGAAACCCTTTTTGAGAACTCAGAGTGAGTAAATTGGCCATTTTCATGCACTTTTAACCATTCCATAAATCTTGTGTTTTGGGCCCCTGGAAGCATGAAAATCAATTTAAACATGCTAATTTTAGCTCTAACACTGATGATCCACCTACAAATGTGAACTGACGTTCAAAAATAAAACATTTGAAAACGGACCATTTTCCACATTTCTGAAGCATGACGTAATGGGGGGTGTTATCTCTTTTGTCGAAAATCAGCCGTTTTTGCTCGAACATTAAATGCCTCCAAATGGTATTTAATTAACTTCCCGAGCCCCTGGAAGCATGAAAATCACTTTAAACATGCTAATTTTAGCTCTAACACTGATGATCCACCTACAAATGTGAACTGACGTTCAAAAATAAAACATTTGAAAACGGACCATTTTCCACATTTCTGAAGCATGACGTAATGGGGGGGTGTTATCTCTTTTGTCGAAAATCAGCCGTTTTTGCTCGAACATTAAATGCCTCCAAATGGTATTTAATTAACTTCCCGGGGTGAAGAAACCCTTTTTGAGAACTCAGAGTGAGTAAATTGGCCATTTTCATGCACTTTTAACCATTCCATAAATCTTGTGTTTTGGGCCCCTGGAAGCATAAAAATCACTTTAAACATGCTAATTTTAGCTCTAACACTGATGATCCACCTACAAATGTGAACTGACGTTCAAAAATAAAACATTTGAAAACGGACCATTTTCCACATTTCTGAAGCATGACGTAATGGGGGGGTGTTATCTCTTTTGTCGAAAATCAGCCGTTTTTGCTCGAACATTAAATGCCTCCAAATGGTATTTAATTAACTTCCCGGGGTGAAGAAACCCTTTTTGAGAACTCAGAGTGAGTAAATTGGCCATTTTCATGCACTTTTAACCATTCCATAAATCTTGTGTTTTGGGCCCCTGGAAGCATGAAAATCACTTTAAACATGCTAATTTTAGCTCTAACACTGATGATCCACCTACAAATGTGAACTGACGTTCAAAAATAAAACATTTGAAAACGGACCATTTTCCACATTTCTGAAGCATGACGTAATGGGGGGGTGTTATCTCTTTTGTCGAAAATCAGCCGTTTTTGCTCGAACATTAAATGCCTCCAAATGGTATTTAATTAACTTCCCGAGCCCCTGGAAGCATGAAAATCACTTTAAACATGCTAATTTTAGCTCTAACACTGATGATCCACCTACAAATGTGAACTGACGTTCAAAAATAAAACATTTGAAAACGGACCATTTTCCACATTTCTGAAGCATGACGTAATGGGGGGGTGTTATCTCTTTTGTCGAAAATCATCCGTTTTTGCTCGAACATTAAATGCCTCCAAATGGTATTTATTTCACTTCCCGGGGTGAAGAAACCCTTTTTGAGAACTCAGAGTGAGTAAATTGGCCATTTTCATGCACTTTTAACCATTCCATTAATCTTGTGTTTTGGGCCCCTGGAAGCATGAAAATCACTTTAAACATGCTAATTTTAGCTCTAACACTGATGATCCACCTACAAATGTGAACTGACGTTCAAAAATAAAACATTTGAAAACGGACCATTTTCCACATTTCTGAAGCATGACGTAATGGGGGGGTGTTATCTCTTTTGTCGAAAATCAGCCGTTTTTGCTCGAACATTAAATGCCTCCAAATGGTATTTAATTAACTTCCCGAGACCCTGGAAGCATGAAAATCACTTTAAACATGCTAATTTTAGCTCTAACACTGATGATCCACCTACAAATGTGAACTGACGTTCAAAAATAAAACATTTGAAAACGGACCATTTTCCACATTTCTGAAACATGACGTAATGGGGGGGTGTTATCTCTTTTGTCGAAAATCAGCCGTTTTTGCTCGAACATTAAATGCCTCCAAATGGTATTTAATTAACTTCCCGAGCCCCTGGAAGCATGAAAATCACTTTAAACATGCTAATTTTAGCTCTAACACTGATGATCCACCTACAAATGTGAACTGACGTTCAAAAATAAAACATTTGAAAACGGACCATTTTCCACATTTCTGAAGCATGACGTAATGGGGGGGTGTTATCTCTTTTGTCGAAAATCAGCCGTTTTTGCTCGAACATTAAATGCCTCCAAATGGTATTTAATTAACTTCCCGGGGTGAAGAAACCCTTTTTGAGAACTCAGAGTGAGTAAATTGGCCATTTTCATGCACTTTTAACCATTCCATAAATCTTGTGTTTTGGGCCCCTGGAAGCATGAAAATCACTTTAAACATGCTAATTTTAGCTCTAACACTGATGATCCACCTACAAATGTGAACTGACGTTCAAAAATAAAACATTTGAAAACGGACCATTTTCCACATTTCTGAAGCATGACGTAATGGGGGGGTGTTATCTCTTTTGTCGAAAATCAGCCGTTTTTGCTCGAACATTAAATGCCTCCAAATGGTATTTAATTAACTTCCCGAGCCCCTGGAAGCATGAAAATCACTTTAAACATGCTAATTTTAGCTCTAACACTGATGATCCACCTACAAATGTGAACTGACGTTCAAAAATAAAACATTTGAAAACGGACCATTTTCCACATTTCTGAAGCATGACGTAATGGGGGGGTGTTATCTCTTTTGTTGAAAATCAGCCGTTTTTGCTCGAACATTAAATGCCTCCAAATGGTATTTAATTAACTTCCCGGGGTGAAGAAACCCTTTTTGAGAAATCAGAGTGAGTAAATTGGCCATTTTCATGCACTTTTAACCATTCCATAAATCTTGTGTTTTGGGCCCCTGGAAGCATGAAAATCACTTTAAACATGCTAATTTTAGCTCTAACACTGATGATCCACCTACAAATGTGAACTGACGTTCAAAAATAAAACATTTGAAAACGGACCATTTTCCACATTTCTGAAGCATGACGTAATGGGGGGGTGTTATCTCTTTTGTCGAAAATCAGCCGTTTTTGCTCGAACATTAAATGCCTCCAAATGGTATTTATTTCACTTCCCGAGCCACTGGAAGCATGAAAATCACTTTAAACATGCTAATTTTAGCTCTAACACTGATGATCCACCTACAAATGTGAACTGACGTTCAAAAATAAAACATTTGAAAACGGACCATTTTCCACATTTCTGAAGCATGACGTAATGGGGGGGTGTTATCTCTTTTGTCGAAAATCAGCCGTTTTTGCTCGAACATTAAATGCCTCCAAATGGTATTTATTTCACTTCCCGAGCCCCTGGAAGCATGAAAATCACTTTAAACATGCTAATTTTAGCTCTAACACTGATGATCCACCTACAAATGTGAACTGACGTTCAAAAATAAAACATTTGAAAACGGACCATTTTCCACATTTCTGAAGCATGACGTAATGGGGGGGGTGTTATCTCTTTTGTCGAAAATCAGCCGTTTTTGCTCGAACATTAAATGCCTCCAAATGGTATTTATTTCACTTCCCGGGGTGAAGAAACCCTTTTTGAGAACTCAGAGTGAGTAAATTGGCCATTTTCATGCACTTTTAACCATTCCATAAATCTTGTGTTTTGGGCCCCTGGAAGCATGAAAATCACTTTAAACATGCTAATTTTAGCTCTAACACTGATGATCCACCTACAAATGTGAACTGACGTTCAAAAATAAAACATTTGAAAACGGACCATTTTCCACATTTCTGAAACATGACGTAATGGGGGGGTGTTATCTCTTTTGTCGAAAATCAGCCGTTTTTGCTCGAACATTAAATGCCTCCAAATGGTATTTAATTAACTTCCCGAGCCCCTGGAAGCATGAAAATCACTTTAAACATGCTAATTTTAGCTCTAACACTGATGATCCACCTACAAATGTGAACTGACGTTCAAAAATAAAACATTTGAAAACGGACCATTTTCCACATTTCTGAAGCATGACGTAATGGGGGGGTGTTATCTCTTTTGTCGAAAATCAGCCGTTTTTGCTCGAACATTAAATGCCTCCAAATGGTATTTAATTAACTTCCCGGGGTGAAGAAACCCTTTTTGAGAACTCAGAGTGAGTAAATTGGCCATTTTCATGCACTTTTAACCATTCCATAAATCTTGTGTTTTGGGCCCCTGGAAGCATGAAAATCACTTTAAACATGCTAATTTTAGCTCTAACACTGATGATCCACCTACAAATGTGAACTGACGTTCAAAAATAAAACATTTGAAAACGGACCATTTTCCACATTTCTGAAGCATGACGTAATGGGGGGGTGTTATCTCTTTTGTCGAAAATCAGCCGTTTTTGCTCGAACATTAAATGCCTCCAAATGGTATTTAATTAACTTCCCGAGCCCCTGGAAGCATGAAAATCACTTTAAACATGCTAATTTTAGCTCTAACACTGATGATCCACCTACAAATGTGAACTGACGTTCAAAAATAAAACATTTGAAAACGGACCATTTTCCACATTTCTGAAGCATGACGTAATGGGGGGGTGTTATCTCTTTTGTTGAAAATCAGCCGTTTTTGCTCGAACATTAAATGCCTCCAAATGGTATTTAATTAACTTCCCGGGGTGAAGAAACCCTTTTTGAGAAATCAGAGTGAGTAAATTGGCCATTTTCATGCACTTTTAACCATTCCATAAATCTTGTGTTTTGGGCCCCTGGAAGCATGAAAATCACTTTAAACATGCTAATTTTAGCTCTAACACTGATGATCCACCTACAAATGTGAACTGACGTTCAAAAATAAAACATTTGAAAACGGACCATTTTCCACATTTCTGAAGCATGACGTAATGGGGGGGTGTTATCTCTTTTGTCGAAAATCAGCCGTTTTTGCTCGAACATTAAATGCCTCCAAATGGTATTTATTTCACTTCCCGAGCCACTGGAAGCATGAAAATCACTTTAAACATGCTAATTTTAGCTCTAACACTGATGATCCACCTACAAATGTGAACTGACGTTCAAAAATAAAACATTTGAAAACGGACCATTTTCCACATTTCTGAAGCATGACGTAATGGGGGGGTGTTATCTCTTTTGTCGAAAATCAGCCGTTTTTGCTCGAACATTAAATGCCTCCAAATGGTATTTATTTCACTTCCCGAGCCCCTGGAAGCATGAAAATCACTTTAAACATGCTAATTTTAGCTCTAACACTGATGATCCACCTACAAATGTGAACTGAAGTTCAAAAATAAAACATTTGAAAACGGACCATTTTCCACATTTCTGAAGCATGACGTAATGGGGGGGGTGTTATCTCTTTTGTCGAAAATCAGCCGTTTTTGCTCGAACATTAAATGCCTCCAAATGGTATTTATTTCACTTCCCGGGGTGAAGAAACCCTTTTTGAGAACTCAGAGTGAGTAAATTGGCCATTTTCATGCACTTTTAACCATTCCATAAATCTTGTGTTTTGGGCCCCTGGAAGCATGAAAATCACTTTAAACATGCTAATTTTAGCTCTAACACTGATGATCCACCTACAAATGTGAACTGACGTTCAAAAATAAAACATTTGAAAACGGACCATTTTCCACATTTCTGAAGCATGACGTAATGGGGGGGTGTTATCTCTTTTGTCGAAAATCAGCCGTTTTTGCTCGAACATTAATGCATCCAAATAGTATTTAATTAACTTCCCGAGCCCCTGGAAGCATGAAAATCACTTTAAACATGCTAATTTTAGCTCTAACACTGATGATCCACCTACAAATGTGAACTGACGTTTAAAAATAAAACATTTGAAAACGGACCATTTTCCACATTTCTGAAGCATGACGTAATGGGGGGGTGTTATCTCTTTTGTCGAAAATCAGCCGTTTTTGCTCGAACATTAAATGCCTCCAAATGGTATTTAATTAACTTCCCGGGGTGAAGAAACCCTTTTTGAGAACTCAGAGTGAGTAAATTGGCCATTTTCATGCACTTTTAACCATTCCATAAATCTTGTGTTTTGGGCCCCTGGAAGCATGAAAATCACTTTAAACATGCTAATTTTAGCTCTAACACTGATGATCCACCTACAAATGTGAACTGACGTTCAAAAATAAAACATTTGAAAACGGACCATTTTCCACATTTCTGAAGCATGACGTAATGGGGGGGTGTTATCTCTTTTGTCGAAAATCAGCCGTTTTTGCTCGAACATTAAATGCCTCCAAATGGTATTTAATTAACTTCCCGAGCCCCTGGAAGCATGAAAATCACTTTAAACATGCTAATTTTAGCTCTAACACTGATGATCCACCTACAAATGTGAACTGACGTTCAAAAATAAAACATTTGAAAACGGACCATTTTCCACATTTCTGAAGCATGACGTAATGGGGGGGTGTTATCTCTTTTGTTGAAAATCAGCCGTTTTTGCTCGAACATTAAATGCCTCCAAATGGTATTTAATTAACTTCCCGGGGTGAAGAAACCCTTTTTGAGAACTCAGAGTGAGTAAATTGGCCATTTTCATGCACTTTTAACCATTCCATAAATCTTGTGTTTTGGGCCCCTGGAAGCATGAAAATCACTTTAAACATGCTAATTTTAGCTCTAACACTGATGATCCACCTACAAATGTGAACTGACGTTCAAAAATAAAACATTTGAAAACGGACCATTTTCCACATTTCTGAAGCATGACGTAATGGGGGGGTGTTATCTCTTTTGTCGAAAATCAGCCGTTTTTGCTCGAACATTAAATGCCTCCAAATGGTATTTATTTCACTTCCCGAACCACTGGAAGCATGAAAATCACTTTAAACATGCTAATTTTAGCTCTAACACTGATGATCCACCTACAAATGTGAACTGACGTTCAAAAATAAAACATTTGAAAACGGACCATTTTCCACATTTCTGAAGCATGACGTAATGGGGGGGTGTTATCTCTTTTGTCGAAAATCAGCCGTTTTTGCTCGAACATTAAATGCCTCCAAATGGTATTTATTTCACTTCCCGAGCCCCTGGAAGCATGAAAATCACTTTAAACATGCTAATTTTAGCTCTAACACTGATGATCCACCTACAAATGTGAACTGACGTTCAAAAATAAAACATTTGAAAACGGACCATTTTCCACATTTCTGAAGCATGACGTAATGGGGGGGGTGTTATCTCTTTTGTCGAAAATCAGCCGTTTTTGCTCGAACATTAAATGCCTCCAAATGGTATTTATTTCACTTCCCGAGCCCCTGGAAGCATGAAATCACTTTAAACATGCTAATTTTAGCTCTAACACTGATGATCCACCTACAAATGTGAACTGACGTTCAAAAATAAAACATTTGAAAACGGACCATTTTCCACATTTCTGAAGCATGACGTAATGGGGGGGTGTTATCTCTTTTGTCGAAAATCAGCCGTTTTTGCTCGAACATTAAATGCCTCCAAATGGTATTTAATTACCTTCCCGAGCCCCTGGAAGCATGAAAATCACTTTAAACATGCTAATTTTAGCTCTAACACTGATGATCCACCTACAAATGTGAACTGACGTTCAAAAATAAAACATTTGAAAACGGACCATTTTCCACATTTCTGAAGCATGACGTAATGGAGGGGTGTTATCTCTTTTGTCGAAAATCAGCCGTTTTTGCTCGAACATTAAATGCCTCCAAATGGTATTTAATTAACTTCCCGAGCCCCTGGAAGCATGAAAATCACTTTAAACATGCTAATTTTAGCTCTAACACTGATGATCCACCTACAAATGTGAACTGACGTTCAAAAATAAAACATTTGAAAACGACCATTTTCCACATTTCTGAAGCATGACGTAATGGGGGGGTGTTATCTCTTTTGTCGAAAATCAGCCGTTTTTGCTCGAACATTAAATGCCTCCAAATGGTATTTAATTAACTTCCCGGGGTGAAGAAACCCTTTTTGAGAACTCAGAGTGAGTAAATTGGCCATTTTCATGCACTTTTAACCATTCCATAAATCTTGTGTTTTGGGCCCCTGGAAGCATGAAAATCACTTTAAACATGCTAATTTTAGCTCTAACACTGATGATCCACCTACAAATGTGAACTGACGTTCAAAAATAAAACATTTGAAAACGGACCATTTTCCACATTTCTGAAGCATGACGTAATGGGGGGGTGTTATCTCTTTTGTCGAAAATCAGCCGTTTTTGCTCGAACATTAAATGCCTCCAAATGGTATTTATTTCACTTCCCGAGCCCCTGGAAGCATGAAAATCACTTTAAACATGCTAATTTTAGCTCTAACACTGATGATCCACCTACAAATGTGAACTGACGTTCAAAAATAAAACATTTGAAAACGGACCATTTTCCACATTTCTGAAGCATGACGTAATGGGGGGGTGTTATCTCTTTTGTCGAAAATCAGCCGTTTTTGCTCGAACATTAAATGCCTCCAAATGGTATTTATTTCACTTCCCGGGGTGAAGAAACCTTTTTTGAGAACTCAGAGTGAGTAAATTGGCCATTTTCATGCACTTTTAACCATTCCATAAATCTTGTGTTTTGGGCCCCTGGAAGCATGAAAATCACTTCAAACATGCTAATTTTAGCTCTAACACTGATGATCCACCTACAAATGTGAACTGACGTTCAAAAATAAAACATTTGAAAACGGACCATTTTCCACATTTCTGAAGCATGACGTAATGGGGGGGTGTTATCTCTTTTGTCGAAAATCAGCCGTTTTTGCTCGAACATTAAATGCCTCCAAATGGTATTTAATTAACTTCCCGAGCCCCTGGAAGCATGAAAATCACTTTAAACGTGCTAATTTTAGCTCTAACACTGATGATCCACCTACAAATGTGAACTGACGTTCAAAAATAAAACATTTGAAAACGGACCATTTTCCACATTTCTGAAGCATGACGTAATGGGGGGGTGTTATCTCTTTTGTCGAAAATCAGCCGTTTTTGCTCGAACATTAAATGCCTCCAAATGGTATTTAATTAACTTCCCGGGGTGAAGAAACCCTTTTTGAGAACTCAGAGTGAGTAAATTGGCCATTTTCATGCACTTTTAACCATTCCATAAATCTTGTGTTTTGGGCCCCTGGAAGCATGAAAATCAATTTAAACATGCTAATTTTAGCTCTAACACTGATGATCCACCTACAAATGTGAACTGACGTTCAAAAATAAAACATTTGAAAACGGACCATTTTCCACATTTCTGAAGCATGACGTAATGGGGGTGTTATCTCTTTTGTCGAAAATCAGCCGTTTTTGCTCGAACATTAAATGCCTCCAAATGGTATTTAATTAACTTCCCGAGCCCCTGGAAGCATGAAAATCACTTTAAACATGCTAATTTTAGCTCTAACACTGATGATCCACCTACAAATGTGAACTGACGTTCAAAAATAAAACATTTGAAAACGGACCATTTTCCACATTTCTGAAGCATGACGTAATGGGGGGGTGTTATCTCTTTTGTCGAAAATCAGCCGTTTTTGCTCGAACATTAAATGCCTCCAAATTGTATTTAATTAACTTCCCGGGGTGAAGAAACCCTTTTTGAGAACTCAGAGTGAGTAAATTGGCCATTTTCATGCACTTTTAACCATTCCTTAAATCTTGTGTTTTGGGCCCCTGGAAGCATGAAAATCACTTTAAACATGCTAATTTTAGCTCTAACACTGATGATCCACCTACAAATGTGAACTGACGTTCAAAAATAAAACATTTGAAAACGGACCAATTTCCACATTTCTGAAGCATGACGTAATGGGGGGGTGTTATCTCTTTTGTCGAAAATCAGCCGTTTTTGCTCGAACATTAAATGCCTCCAAATGGTATTTAATTAACTTCCCGGGGTGAAGAAACCCTTTTTGAGAACTCAGAGTGAGTAAATTGGCCATTTTCATGCACTTTTAACCATTCCATAAATCTTGTGTTTTGGGCCCCTGGAAGCATGAAAATCACTTTAAACATGCTAATTTTAGCTCTAACACTGATGATCCACCTACAAATGTGAACTGACGTTCAAAAATAAAACATTTGAAAACGGACCATTTTCCACATTTCTGAAGCATGACGTAATGGGGGGGTGTTATCTCTTTTGTCGAAAATCAGCCGTTTTTGCTCGAACATTAAATGCCTCCAAATGGTATTTAATTAACTTCCCGAGCCCCTGGAAGCATGAAAATCACTTTAAACATGCTAATTTTAGCTCTAACACTGATGATCCACCTACAAATGTGAACTGACGTTCTAAAATAAAACATTTGAAAACGGACCATTTTCCACATTTCTGAAGCATGACGTAATGGGGGGGTGTTATCTCTTTTGTCGAAAATCATCCGTTTTTGCTCGAACATTAAATGCCTCCAAATGGTATTTATTTCACTTCCCGGGGTGAAGAAACCCTTTTTGAGAACTCAGAGTGAGTAAATTGGCCATTTTCATGCACTTTTAACCATTCCATTAATCTTGTGTTTTGGGCCCCTGGAAGCATGAAAATCACTTTAAACATGCTAATTTTAGCTCTAACACTGATGATCCACCTACAAATGTGAACTGACGTTCAAAAATAAAACATTTGAAAACGGACCATTTTCCACATTTCTGAAGCATGACGTAATGGGGGGGTGTTATCTCTTTTGTCGAAAATCAGCCGTTTTTGCTCGAACATTAAATGCCTCCAAATGGTATTTAATTAACTTCCCGAGCCCCTGGAAGCATGAAAATCACTTTAAACATGCTAATTTTAGCTCTAACACTGATGATCCACCTACAAATGTGAACTGACGTTCAAAAATAAAACATTTGAAAACGGACCATTTTCCACATTTCTGAAACATGACGTAATGGGGGGGTGTTATCTCTTTTGTCGAAAATCAGCCGTTTTTGCTCGAACATTAAATGCCTCCAAATGGTATTTAATTAACTTCCCGAGCCCCTGGAAGCATGAAAATCACTTTAAACATGCTAATTTTAGCTCTAACACTGATGATCCACCTACAAATGTGAACTGACGTTCAAAAATAAAACATTTGAAAACGGACCATTTTCCACATTTCTGAAGCATGACGTAATGGGGGGGTGTTATCTCTTTTGTCGAAAATCAGCCGTTTTTGCTCGAACATTAAATGCCTCCAAATGGTATTTAATTAACTTCCCGAGCCCCTGGAAGCATGAAAATCACTTTAAACATGCTAATTTTAGCTCTAACACTGATGATCCACCTACAAATGTGAACTGACGTTCAAAAATAAAACATTTGAAAACGGACCATTTTCCACATTTCTGAAGCATGACGTAATGGGGGGGTGTTATCTCTTTTGTCGAAAATCATCCGTTTTTGCTCGAACATTAAATGCCTCCAAATGGTATTTATTTCACTTCCCGGGGTGAAGAAACCCTTTTTGAGAACTCAGAGTGAGTAAATTGGCCATTTTCATGCACTTTTAACCATTCCATTAATCTTGTGTTTTGGGCCCCTGGAAGCATGAAAATCACTTTAAACATGCTAATTTTAGCTCTAACACTGATGATCCACCTACAAATGTGAAATGACGTTCAAAAATAAAACATTTGAAAACGGACCATTTTCCACATTTCTGAAGCATGACGTAATGGGGGGGTGTTATCTCTTTTGTCGAAAATCAGCCGTTTTTGCTCGAACATTAAATGCCTCCAAATGGTATTTAATTAACTTCCCGAGCCCCTGGAAGCATGAAAATCACTTTAAACATGCTAATTTTAGCTCTAACACTGATGATCCACCTACAAATGTGAACTGACGTTCAAAAATAAAACATTTGAAAACGGACCATTTTCCACATTTCTGAAACATGACGTAATGGGGGGGTGTTATCTCTTTTGTCGAAAATCAGCCGTTTTTGCTCGAACATTAAATGCCTCCAAATGGTATTTAATTAACTTCCCGAGCCCCTGGAAGCATGAAAATCACTTTAAACATGCTAATTTTAGCTCTAACACTGATGATCCACCTACAAATGTGAACTGACGTTCAAAAATAAAACATTTGAAAACTGACCATTTTCCACATTTCTGAAGCATGACGTAATGGGGGGGTGTTATCTCTTTTGTCGAAAATCAGCCGTTTTTGCTCGAACATTAAATGCCTCCAAATGGTATTTAATTAACTTCCCGGGGTGAAGAAACCCTTTTTGAGAACTCAGAGTGAGTAAATTGGCCATTTTCATGCACTTTTAACCATTCCATAAATCTTGTGTTTTGGGCCCCTGGAAGCATGAAAATCACTTTAAACATGCTAATTTTAGCTCTAACACTGATGATCCACCTACAAATGTGAACTGACGTTCAAAAATAAAACATTTGAAAACGGACCATTTTCCACATTTCTGAAGCATGACGTAATGGGGGGGTGTTATCTCTTTTGTCGAAAATCAGCCGTTTTTGCTCGAACATTAAATGCCTCCAAATGGTATTTAATTAACTTCCCGAGCCCCTGGAAGCATGAAAATCACTTTAAACATGCTAATTTTAGCTCTAACACTGATGATCCACCTACAAATGTGAACTGACGTTCAAAAATAAAACATTTGAAAACGGACCATTTTCCACATTTCTGAAGCATGACGTAATGGGGGGGTGTTATCTCTTTTGTCGAAAATCAGCCGTTTTTGCTCGAACATTAAATGCCTCCAAATGGTATTTATTTCACTTCCCGGGGTGAAGAAACCCTTTTTGAGAACTCAGAGTGAGTACATTGGCCATTTTCATGCACTTTTAACCATTCCATAAATCTTGTGTTTTGGGCCCCTGGAAGCATGAAAATCACTTTAAACATGCTAATTTTAGCTCTAACACTGATGATCCACCTACAAATGTGAACTGACGTTCAAAAATAAAACATTTGAAAACGGACCATTTTCCACATTTCTGAAGCATGACGTAATGGGGGGGTGTTATCTCTTTTGTCGAAAATCAGCCGTTTTTGCTCGAACATTAATGCATCCAAATGGTATTTAATTAACTTCCCGAGCCCCTGGAAGCATGAAAATCACTTTAAACATGCTAATTTTAGCTCTAACACTGATGATCCACCTACAAATGTGAACTGACGTTTAAAAATAAAACATTTGAAAACGGACCATTTTCCACATTTCTGAAGCATGACGTAATGGGGGGGTGTTATCTCTTTTGTCGAAAATCAGCCGTTTTTGCTCGAACATTAAATGCCTCCAAATGGTATTTAATTAACTTCCCGGGGTGAAGAAACCCTTTTTGAGAACTCAGAGTGAGTAAATTGGCCATTTTCATGCACTTTTAACCATTCCATAAATCTTGTGTTTTGGGCCCCTGGAAGCATGAAAATCACTTTAAACATGCTAATTTTAGCTCTAACACTGATGATCCACCTACAAATGTGAACTGACGTTCAAAAATAAAACATTTGAAAACGGACCATTTTCCACATTTCTGAAGCATGACGTAATGGGGGGGTGTTATCTCTTTTGTCGAAAATCAGCCGTTTTTGCTCGAACATTAAATGCCTCCAAATGGTATTTAATTAACTTCCCGAGCCCCTGGAAGCATGAAAATCACTTTAAACATGCTAATTTTAGCTCTAACACTGATGATCCACCTACAAATGTGAACTGACGTTCAAAAATAAAACATTTGAAAACGGACCATTTTCCACATTTCTGAAGCATGACGTAATGGGGGGGTGTTATCTCTTTTGTTGAAAATCAGCCGTTTTTGCTCGAACATTAAATGCCTCCAAATGGTATTTAATTAACTTCCCGGGGTGAAGAAACCCTTTTTGAGAACTCAGAGTGAGTAAATTGGCCATTTTCATGCACTTTTAACCATTCCATAAATCTTGTGTTTTGGGCCCCTGGAAGCATGAAAATCACTTTAAACATGCTAATTTTAGCTCTAACACTGATGATCCACCTACAAATGTGAACTGACGTTCAAAAATAAAACATTTGAAAACGGACCATTTTCCACATTTCTGAAGCATGACGTAATGGGGGGGTGTTATCTCTTTTGTCGAAAATCAGCCGTTTTTGCTCGAACATTAAATGCCTTCAAATGGTATTTATTTCACTTCCCGAGCCACTGGAAGCATGAAAATCACTTTAAACATGCTAATTTTAGCTCTAACACTGATGATCCACCTACAAATGTGAACTGACGTTCAAAAATAAAACATTTGAAAACGGACCATTTTCCACATTTCTGAAGCATGACGTAATGGGGGGGTGTTATCTCTTTTGTCGAAAATCAGCCGTTTTTGCTCGAACATTAAATGCCTCCAAATGGTATTTATTTCACTTCCCGAGCCCCTGGAAGCATGAAAATCACTTTAAACATGCTAATTTTAGCTCTAACACTGATGATCCACCTACAAATGTGAACTGACGTTCAAAAACAAAACATTTGAAAACGGACCATTTTCCACATTTCTGAAGCATGACGTAATGGGGGGGGTGTTATCTCTTTTGTCGAAAATCAGCCGTTTTTGCTCGAACATTAAATGCCTCCAAATGGTATTTATTTCACTTCCCGGGGTGAAGAAACCCTTTTTGAGAACTCAGAGTGAGTAAATTGGCCATTTTCATGCACTTTTAACCATTCCATAAATCTTGTGTTTTGGGCCCCTGGAAGCATGAAAATCACTTTAAACATGCTAATTTTAGCTCTAACACTGATGATCCACCTACAAATGTGAACTGACGTTCAAAAATAAAACATTTGAAAACGGACCATTTTCCACATTTCTGAAGCATGACGTAATGGGGGGGTGTTATCTCTTTTGTCGAAAATCAGCCGTTTTTGCTCGAACATTAAATGCCTCCAAATGGGTATTTATTAACTTCCCGAGCCCCTGGAAGCATGAAAATCACTTTAAACATGCTAATTTTAGCTCTAACACTGATGATCCACCTACAAATGTGAACTGACGTTCAAAAATAAAACATTTGAAAACGGACCATTTTCCACATTTCTGAAGCATGACGTAATGGGGGGGTGTTATCTCTTTTGTCGAAAATCAGCCGTTTTTGCTCGAACATTAAATGCCTCCAAATGGTATTTAATTAACTTCCCGGGGTGAAGAAACCCTTTTTGAGAACTCAGAGTGAGTAAATTGGCCATTTTCATGCACTTTTAACCATTCCATAAATCTTGTGTTTTGGGCCCCTGGAAGCATGAAAATCACTTTAAACATGCTAATTTTAGCTCTAACACTGATGATCCACCTACAAATGTGAACTGACGTTCAAAAATAAAACATTTGAAAACGGACCATTTTCCACATTTCTGAAGCATGACGTAATGGGGGGGTGTTATCTCTTTTGTCGAAAATCAGCCGTTTTTGCTCGAACATTAAATGCCTCCAAATGGTATTTATTTCACTTCCCGAGCCCCTGGAAGCATGAAAATCACTTTAAACATGCTAATTTTAGCTCTAACACTGATGATCCACCTACAAATGTGAACTGACGTTCAAAAATAAAACATTTGAAAACGGACCATTTTCCACATTTCTGAAGCATGACGTAATGGGGGGGTGTTATCTCTTTTGTCGAAAATCAGCCGTTTTTGCTCGAACATTAAATGCCTCCAAATGGTATTTATTTCACTTCCCGGGGTGAAGAAACCTTTTTTGAGAACTCAGAGTGAGTAAATTGGCCATTTTCATGCACTTTTAACCATTCCATAAATCTTGTGTTTTGGGCCCCTGGAAGCATGAAAATCACTTCAAACATGCTAATTTTAGCTCTAACACTGATGATCCACCTACAAATGTGAACTGACGTTCAAAAATAAAACATTTGAAAACGGACCATTTTCCACATTTCTGAAGCATGACGTAATGGGGGGGTGTTATCTCTTTTGTCGAAAATCAGCCGTTTTTGCTCGAACATTAAATGCCTCCAAATGGTATTTAATTAACTTCCCGAGCCCCTGGAAGCATGAAAATCACTTTAAACATGCTAATTTTAGCTCTAACACTGATGATCCACCTACAAATGTGAACTGACGTTCAAAAATAAAACATTTGAAAACGGACCATTTTCCACATTTCTGAAGCATGACGTAATGAAGGGGTGTTATCTCTTTTGTCGAAAATCAGCCGTTTTTGCTCGAACATTAAATGCCTCCAAATGGTATTTAATTAACTTCCCGGGGTGAAGAAACCCTTTTTGAGAACTCAGAGTGAGTAAATTGGCCATTTTCATGCACTTTTAACCATTCCATAAATCTTGTGTTTTAGGCCCCTGGAAGCATGAAAATAACTTTAAACATGCTAATTTTAGCTCTAACACTGATGATCCACCTACAAATGTGAACTGACGTTCAAAAATAAAACATTTGAAAACGGACCATTTTCCACATTTCTGAAGCATGACGTAATGGGGGGTGTTATCTCTTTTGTCGAAAATCAGCCGTTTTTGCTCGAACATTAAATGCCTCCAAATGGTATTTAATTAACTTCCCGAGCCCCTGGAAGCATGAAAATCACTTTAAACATGCTAATTTTAGCTCTAACACTGATGATCCACCTACAAATGTGAACTGACGTTCAAAAATAAAACATTTGAAAACGGACCATTTTCCACATTTCTGAAGCATGACGTAATGGGGGGGTGTTATCTCTTTTGTCGAAAATCAGCCGTTTTTGCTCGAACATTAAATGCCTCCAAATGGTATTTAATTAACTTCCCGGGGTGAAGAAACCCTTTTTGAGAACTCAGAGTGAGTAAATTGGCCATTTTCATGCACTTTTAACCATTCCATAAATCTTGTGTTTTGGGCCCCTGGAAGCATGAAAATCACTTTAAACATGCTAATTTTAGCTCTAACACTGATGATCCACCTACAAATGTGAACTGACGTTCAAAAATAAAACATTTGAAAACGGACCATTTTCCACATTTCTGAAGCATGACGTAATGGGGGGGTGTTATCTCTTTTGTCGAAAATCAGCCGTTTTTGCTCGAACATTAAATGCCTCCAAATGGTATTTAATTAACTTCCCGGGGTGAAGAAACCCTTTTTGAGAACTCAGAGTGAGTAAATTCCATTTTCATGCACTTTTAACCATTCCATAAATCTTGTGTTTTGGGCCCCTGGAAGCATGAAAATCACTTTAAACATGCTAATTTTAGCTCTAACACTGATGATCCACCTACAAATGTGAACTGACGTTCAAAAATAAAACATTTGAAAACGGACCATTTTCCACATTTCTGAAGCATGACGTAAAGAAGGGGTGTTATCTCTTTTGTCGAAAATCAGCCGTTTTTGCTCGAACATTAAATGCCTCCAAATGGTATTTAATTAACTTCCCGGGGTGAAGAAACCCTTTTTGAGAACTCAGAGTGAGTAAATTGGCCATTTTCATGCACTTTTAACCATTCCATAAATCTTGTGTTTTAGGCCCCTGGAAGCATGAAAATAACTTTAAACATGCTAATTTTAGCTCTAACACTGATGATCCACCTACAAATGTGAACTGACGTTCAAAAATAAAACATTTGAAAACGGACCATTTTCCACATTTCTGAAGCATGACGTAATGGGGGGTGTTATCTCTTTTGTCGAAAATCAGCCGTTTTTGCTCGAACATTAAATGCCTCCAAATGGTATTTAATTAACTTCCCGGGGTGAAGAAACCCTTTTTGAGAACTCAGAGTGAGTAAATTGGCCATTTTCATGCACTTTTAACCATTCCATAAATCTTGTGTTTTAGGCCCCTGGAAGCATGAAAATAACTTTAAACATGCTAATTTTAGCTCTAACACTGATGATCCACCTACAAATGTGAACTGACGTTCAAAAATAAAACATTTGAAAACGGACCATTTTCCACATTTCTGAAGCATGACGTAATGGGGGGTGTTATCTCTTTTGTCGAAAATCAGCCGTTTTTGCTCGAACATTAAATGCCTCCAAATGGTATTTAATTAACTTCCCGAGCCCCTGGAAGCATGAAAATCACTTTAAACATGCTAATTTTAGCTCTAACACTGATGATCCACCTACAAATGTGAACTGACGTTCAAAAATAAAACATTTGAAAACGGACCATTTTCCACATTTCTGAAGCATGACGTAATGGGGGGTGTTATCTCTTTTGTCGAAAATCAGCCGTTTTTGCTCGAACATTAAATGCCTCCAAATGGTATTTAATTAACTTCCCGGGGTGAAGAAACCCTTTTTGAGAACTCAGAGTGAGTAAATTGGCCATTTTCATGCACTTTTAACCATTCCATAAATCTTGTGTTTTGGGCCCCTGGAAGCATGAAAATCACTTTAAACATGCTAATTTTAGCTCTAACACTGATGATCCACCTACAAATGTGAACTGACGTTCAAAAATAAAACATTTGAAAACGGACCATTTTCCACATTTCTGAAGCATGACGTAATGGGGGGGTGTTATCTCTTTTGTCGAAAATCAGCCGTTTTTGCTCGAACATTAAATGCCTCCAAATGGTATTTAATTAACTTCCCGGGGTGAAGAAACCCTTTTTGAGAACTCAGAGTGAGTAAATTGGCCATTTTCATGCACTTTTAACCATTCCATAAATCTTGTGTTTTGGGCCCCTGGAAGCATGAAAATCACTTTAAACATGCTAATTTTAGCTCTAACACTGATGATCCACCTACAAATGTGAACTGACGTTCAAAAATAAAACATTTGAAAACGGACCATTTTCCACATTTCTGAAGCATGACGTAATGGGGGGGTGTTATCTCTTTTGTCGAAAATCAGCCGTTTTTGCTCGAACATTAAATGCCTCCAAATGGTATTTAATTAACTTCCCGAGCCCCTGGAAGCATGAAAATCACTTTAAACATGCTAATTTTAGCTCTAACACTGATGATCCACCTACAAATGTGAACTGACGTTCAAAAATAAAACATTTGAAAACGGACCATTTTCCACATTTCTGAAGCATGACGTAATGGGGGGGTGTTATCTCTTTTGTCGAAAATCATCCGTTTTTGCTCGAACATTAAATGCCTCCAAATGGTATTTATTTCACTTCCCGGGGTGAAGAAACCCTTTTTGAGAACTCAGAGTGAGTAAATTGGCCATTTTCATGCACTTTTAACCATTCCATTAATCTTGTGTTTTGGGCCCCTGGAAGCATGAAAATCACTTTAAACATGCTAATTTTAGCTCTAACACTGATGATCCACCTACAAATGTGAACTGACGTTCAAAAATAAAACATTTGAAAACGGACCATTTTCCACATTTCTGAAGCATGACGTAATGGGGGGGTGTTATCTCTTTTGTCGAAAATCAGCCGTTTTTGCTCGAACATTAAATGCCTCCAAATGGTATTTAATTAACTTCCCGAGCCCCTGGAAGCATGAAAATCACTTTAAACATGCTAATTTTAGCTCTAACACTGATGATCCACCTACAAATGTGAACTGACGTTCAAAAATAAAACATTTGAAAACGGACCATTTTCCACATTTCTGAAGCATGACGTAATGGGGGGGGTGTTATCTCTTTTGTCGAAAATCAGCCGTTTTTGCTCGAACATTAAATGCCTCCAAATGGTATTTAATTAACTTCCCGAGCCCCTGGAAGCATGAAAATCACTTTAAACATGCTAATTTTAGCTCTAACACTGATGATCCACCTACAAATGTGAACTGACGTTCAAAAATAAAACATTTGAAAACGGACCATTTTCCACATTTCTGAAGCATGACGTAATGGGGGGGTGTTATCTCTTTTGTCGAAAATCAGCCGTTTTTGCTCGAACATTAAATGCCTCCAAATGGTATTTAATTAACTTCCCGGGGTGAAGAAACCCTTTTTGAGAACTCAGAGTGAGTAAATTGGCCATTTTCATGCACTTTTAACCATTCCATAAATCTTGTGTTTTGGGCCCCTGGAAGCATGAAAATCACTTTAAACATGCTAATTTTAGCTCTAACACTGATGATCCACCTACAAATGTGAACTGACGTTCAAAAATAAAACATTTGAAAACGGACCATTTTCCACATTTCTGAAGCATGACGTAATGGGGGGGTGTTATCTCTTTTGTCGAAAATCAGCCGTTTTTGCTCGAACATTAAATGCCTCCAAATGGTATTTAATTAACTTCCCGGGGTGAAGAAACCCTTTTTGAGAACTCAGAGTAAGTAAATTGGCCATTTTCATGCACTTTTAACCATTCCATAAATCTTGTATTTTGGGCCCCTGGAAGCATGAAAATCACTTTAAACATGCTAATTTTAGCTCTAACACTGATGATCCACCTACAAATGTGAACTGACGTTCAAAAATAAAACATTTGAAAACGGACCATTTTCCACATTTCTGAAGCATGACGTAATGGGGGGGTGTTATCTCTTTTGTCGAAAATCAGCCGTTTTTGCTCGAACATTAAATGCCTCCAAATGGTATTTAATTAACTTCCCGAGCCCCTGGAAGCATGAAAATCACTTTAAACATGCTAATTTTAGCTCTAACACTGATGATCCACCTACAAATGTGAACTGACGTTCAAAAATAAAACATTTGAAAACGGACCATTTTCCACATTTCTGAAGCATGACGTAATGGGGGGGGTGTTATCTCTTTTGTCGAAAATCAGCCGTTTTTGCTCGAACATTAAATGCCTCCAAATGGTATTTAATTAACTTCCCGAGCCCCTGGAAGCATGAAAATCACTTTAAACATGCTAATTTTAGCTCTAACACTGATGATCCACCTACAAATGTGAACTGACGTTCAAAAATAAAACATTTGAAAACGGACCATTTTCCACATTTCTGAAGCATGACGTAATGGGGGGGTGTTATCTCTTTTGTCGAAAATCAGCCGTTTTTGCTCGAACATTAAATGCCTCCAAATGGTATTTAATTAACTTCCCGGGGTGAAGAAACCCTTTTTGAGAACTCAGAGTGAGTAAATTGGCCATTTTCATGCACTTTTAACCATTCCATAAATCTTGTGTTTTGGGCCCCTGGAAGCATGAAAATCACTTTAAACATGCTAATTTTAGCTCTAACACTGATGATCCACCTACAAATGTGAACTGACGTTCAAAAATAAAACATTTGAAAACGGACCATTTTCCACATTTCTGAAGCATGACGTAATGGGGGGGTGTTATCTCTTTTGTCGAAAATCAGCCGTTTTTGCTCGAACATTAAATGCCTCCAAATGGTATTTAATTAACTTCCCGGGGTGAAGAAACCCTTTTTGAGAACTCAGAGTAAGTAAATTGGCCATTTTCATGCACTTTTAACCATTCCATAAATCTTGTATTTTGGGCCCCTGGAAGCATGAAAATCACTTTAAACATGCTAATTTTAGCTCTAACACTGATGATCCACCTACAAATGTGAACTGACGTTCAAAAATAAAACATTTGAAAACGGACCATTTTCCACATTTCTGAAGCATGACGTAATGGGGGGGTGTTATCTCTTTTGTCGAAAATCAGCCGTTTTTGCTCGAACATTAAATGCCTCCAAATGGTATTTAATTAACTTCCCGAGACCCTGGAAGCATGAAAATCACTTTAAACATGCTAATTTTAGCTCTAACACTGATGATCCACCTACAAATGTGAACTGACGTTCAAAAATAAAACATTTGAAAACGGACCATTTTCCACATTTCTGAAACATGACGTAATGGGGGGGTGTTATCTCTTTTGTCGAAAATCAGCCGTTTTTGCTCGAACATTAAATGCCTCCAAATGGTATTTAATTAACTTCCCGAGCCCCTGGAAGCATGAAAATCACTTTAAACATGCTAATTTTAGCTCTAACACTGATGATCCACCTACAAATGTGAACTGACGTTCAAAAATAAAACATTTGAAAACGGACCATTTTCCACATTTCTGAAGCATGACGTAATGGGGGGGTGTTATCTCTTTTGTCGAAAATCAGCCGTTTTTGCTCGAACATTTAATGCCTCCAAATGGTATTTAATTAACTTCCCGGGGTGAAGAAACCCTTTTTGAGAACTCAGAGTGAGTAAATTGGCCATTTTCATGCACTTTTAACCATTCCATAAATCTTGTGTTTTGGGCCCCTGGAAGCATGAAAATCACTTTAAACATGCTAATTTTAGCTCTAACACTGATGATCCACCTACAAATGTGAACTGACGTTCAAAAATAAAACATTTGAAAACGGACCATTTTCCACATTTCTGAAGCATGACGTAATGGGGGGGTGTTATCTCTTTTGTTGAAAATCAGCCGTTTTTGCTCGAACATTAAATGCCTCCAAATGGTATTTAATTAACTTCCCGGGGTGAAGAAACCCTTTTTGAGAAATCAGAGTGAGTAAATTGGCCATTTTCATGCACTTTTAACCATTCCATAAATCTTGTGTTTTGGGCCCCTGGAAGCATGAAAATCACTTTAAACATGCTAATTTTAGCTCTAACACTGATGATCCACCTACAAATGTGAACTGACGTTCAAAAATAAAACATTTGAAAACGGACCATTTTCCACATTTCTGAAGCATGACGTAATGGGGGGGTGTTATCTCTTTTGTCGAAAATCAGCCGTTTTTGCTCGAACATTAAATGCCTCCAAATGGTATTTATTTCACTTCCCGAGCCACTGGAAGCATGAAAATCACTTTAAACATGCTAATTTTAGCTCTAACACTGATGATCCACCTACAAATGTGAACTGACGTTCAAAAATAAAACATTTGAAAACGGACCATTTTCCACATTTCTGAAGCATGACGTAATGGGGGGGTGTTATCTCTTTTGTCGAAAATCAGCCGTTTTTGCTCGAACATTAAATGCCTCCAAATGGTATTTATTTCACTTCCCGAGCCCCTGGAAGCATGAAAATCACTTTAAACATGCTAATTTTAGCTCTAACACTGATGATCCACCTACAAATGTGAACTGACGTTCAAAAATAAAACATTTGAAAACGGACCATTTTCCACATTTCTGAAGCATGACGTAATGGGGGGGTGTTATCTCTTTTGTCGAAAATCAGCCGTTTTTGCTCGAACATTAAATGCCTCCAAATGGTATTTATTTCACTTCCCGGGGTGAAGAAACCCTTTTTGAGAACTCAGAGTGAGTAAATTGGCCATTTTCATGCACTTTTAACCATTCCATAAATCTTGTGTTTTGGGCCCCTGGAAGCATGAAAATCACTTTAAACATGCTAATTTTAGCTCTAACACTGATGATCCACCTACAAATGTGAACTGACGTTCAAAAATAAAACATTTGAAAACGGACCATTTTCCACATTTCTGAAGCATGACGTAATGGGGGGGTGTTATCTCTTTTGTCGAAAATCAGCCGTTTTTGCTCGAACATTAATGCATCCAAATAGTATTTAATTAACTTCCCGAGCCCCTGGAAGCATGAAAATCACTTTAAACATGCTAATTTTAGCTCTAACACTGATGATCCACCTACAAATGTGAACTGACGTTTAAAAATAAAACATTTGAAAACGGACCATTTTCCACATTTCTGAAGCATGACGTAATGGGGGGGTGTTATCTCTTTTGTCGAAAATCAGCCGTTTTTGCTCGAACATTAAATGCCTCCAAATGGTATTTAATTAACTTCCCGGGGTGAAGAAACCCTTTTTGAGAACTCAGAGTGAGTAAATTGGCCATTTTCATGCACTTTTAACCATTCCATAAATCTTGTGTTTTGGGCCCCTGGAAGCATGAAAATCACTTTAAACATGCTAATTTTAGCTCTAACACTGATGATCCACCTACAAATGTGAACTGACGTTTAAAAATAAAACATTTGAAAACGGACCATTTTCCACATTTCTGAAGCATGACGTGATGGGGGGGTGTTATCTCTTTTGTCGAAAATCAGCCGTTTTTGCTCGAACATTAAATGCCTCCAAATGGTATTTAATTAACTTCCCGAGCCCCTGGAAGCATGAAAATCACTTTAAACATGCTAATTTTAGCTCTAACACTGATGATCCACCTACAAATGTGAACTGACGTTCAAAAATAAAACATTTGAAAACGGACCATTTTCCACATTTCTGAAGCATGACGTAATGGGGGGGTGTTATCTCTTTTGTTGAAAATCAGCCGTTTTTGCTCGAACATTAAATGCCTCCAAATGGTATTTAATTAACTTCCCGGGGTGAAGAAACCCTTTTTGAGAACTCAGAGTGAGTAAATTGGCCATTTTCATGCACTTTTAACCATTCCATAAATCTTGTGTTTTGGGCCCCTGGAAGCATGAAAATCACTTTAAACATGCTAATTTTAGCTCTAACACTGATGATCCACCTACAAATGTGAACTGACGTTCAAAAATAAAACATTTGAAAACGGACCATTTTCCACATTTCTGAAGCATGACGTAATGGGGGGGTGTTATCTCTTTTGTCGAAAATCAGCCGTTTTTGCTCGAACATTAAATGCCTCCAAATGGTATTTATTTCACTTCCCGAACCACTGGAAGCATGAAAATCACTTTAAACATGCTAATTTTAGCTCTAACACTGATGATCCACCTACAAATGTGAACTGACGTTCAAAAATAAAACATTTGAAAACGGACCATTTTCCACATTTCTGAAGCATGACGTAATGGGGGGGTGTTATCTCTTTTGTCGAAAATCAGCCGTTTTTGCTCGAACATTAAATGCCTCCAAATGGTATTTATTTCACTTCCCGAGCCCCTGGAAGCATGAAAATCACTTTAAACATGCTAATTTTAGCTCTAACACTGATGATCCACCTACAAATGTGAACTGACGTTCAAAAATAAAACATTTGAAAACGGACCATTTTCCACATTTCTGAAGCATGACGTAATGGGGGGGGTGTTATCTCTTTTGTCGAAAATCAGCCGTTTTTGCTCGAACATTAAATGCCTCCAAATGGTATTTATTTCACTTCCCGAGCCCCTGGAAGCATGAAATCACTTTAAACATGCTAATTTTAGCTCTAACACTGATGATCCACCTACAAATGTGAACTGACGTTCAAAAATAAAACATTTGAAAACGGACCATTTTCCACATTTCTGAAGCATGACGTAATGGGGGGGTGTTATCTCTTTTGTCGAAAATCAGCCGTTTTTGCTCGAACATTAAATGCCTCCAAATGGTATTTAATTACCTTCCCGAGCCCCTGGAAGCATGAAAATCACTTTAAACATGCTAATTTTAGCTCTAACACTGATGATCCACCTACAAATGTGAACTGACGTTCAAAAATAAAACATTTGAAAACGGACCATTTTCCACATTTCTGAAGCATGACGTAATGGAGGGGTGTTATCTCTTTTGTCGAAAATCAGCCGTTTTTGCTCGAACATTAAATGCCTCCAAATGGTATTTAATTAACTTCCCGAGCCCCTGGAAGCATGAAAATCACTTTAAACATGCTAATTTTAGCTCTAACACTGATGATCCACCTACAAATGTGAACTGACGTTCAAAAATAAAACATTTGAAAACGGACCATTTTCCACATTTCTGAAGCATGACGTAATGGGGGGGTGTTATCTCTTTTGTCGAAAATCAGCCGTTTTTGCTCGAACATTAAATGCCTCCAAATGGTATTTAATTAACTTCCCGGGGTGAAGAAACCCTTTTTGAGAACTCAGAGTGAGTAAATTGGCCATTTTCATGCACTTTTAACCATTCCATAAATCTTGTGTTTTGGGCCCCTGGAAGCATGAAAATCACTTTAAACATGCTAATTTTAGCTCTAACACTGATGATCCACCTACAAATGTGAACTGACGTTCAAAAATAAAACATTTGAAAACGGACCATTTTCCACATTTCTGAAGCATGACGTAATGGGGGGGTGTTATCTCTTTTGTCGAAAATCAGCCGTTTTTGCTCGAACATTAAATGCCTCCAAATGGTATTTATTTCACTTCCCGAGCCCCTGGAAGCATGAAAATCACTTTAAACATGCTAATTTTAGCTCTAACACTGATGATCCACCTACAAATGTGAACTGACGTTCAAAAATAAAACATTTGAAAACGGACCATTTTCCACATTTCTGAAGCATGACGTAATGGGGGGGTGTTATCTCTTTTGTCGAAAATCAGCCGTTTTTGCTCGAACATTAAATGCCTCCAAATGGTATTTATTTCACTTCCCGGGGTGAAGAAACCTTTTTTGAGAACTCAGAGTGAGTAAATTGGCCATTTTCATGCACTTTTAACCATTCCATAAATCTTGTGTTTTGGGCCCCTGGAAGCATGAAAATCACTTCAAACATGCTAATTTTAGCTCTAACACTGATGATCCACCTACAAATGTGAACTGACGTTCAAAAATAAAACATTTGAAAACGGACCATTTTCCACATTTCTGAAGCATGACGTAATGGGGGGGTGTTATCTCTTTTGTCGAAAATCAGCCGTTTTTGCTCGAACATTAAATGCCTCCAAATGGTATTTAATTAACTTCCCGAGCCCCTGGAAGCATGAAAATCACTTTAAACGTGCTAATTTTAGCTCTAACACTGATGATCCACCTACAAATGTGAACTGACGTTCAAAAATAAAACATTTGAAAACGGACCATTTTCCACATTTCTGAAGCATGACGTAATGGGGGGGTGTTATCTCTTTTGTCGAAAATCAGCCGTTTTTGCTCGAACATTAAATGCCTCCAAATGGTATTTAATTAACTTCCCGGGGTGAAGAAACCCTTTTTGAGAACTCAGAGTGAGTAAATTGGCCATTTTCATGCACTTTTAACCATTCCATAAATCTTGTGTTTTGGGCCCCTGGAAGCATGAAAATCAATTTAAACATGCTAATTTTAGCTCTAACACTGATGATCCACCTACAAATGTGAACTGACGTTCAAAAATAAAACATTTGAAAACGGACCATTTTCCACATTTCTGAAGCATGACGTAATGGGGGTGTTATCTCTTTTGTCGAAAATCAGCCGTTTTTGCTCGAACATTAAATGCCTCCAAATGGTATTTAATTAACTTCCCGAGCCCCTGGAAGCATGAAAATCACTTTAAACATGCTAATTTTAGCTCTAACACTGATGATCCACCTACAAATGTGAACTGACGTTCAAAAATAAAACATTTGAAAACGGACCATTTTCCACATTTCTGAAGCATGACGTAATGGGGGGGTGTTATCTCTTTTGTCGAAAATCAGCCGTTTTTGCTCGAACATTAAATGCCTCCAAATTGTATTTAATTAACTTCCCGGGGTGAAGAAACCCTTTTTGAGAACTCAGAGTGAGTAAATTGGCCATTTTCATGCACTTTTAACCATTCCTTAAATCTTGTGTTTTGGGCCCCTGGAAGCATGAAAATCACTTTAAACATGCTAATTTTAGCTCTAACACTGATGATCCACCTACAAATGTGAACTGACGTTCAAAAATAAAACATTTGAAAACGGACCATTTTCCACATTTCTGAAGCATGACGTAATGGGGGGGTGTTATCTCTTTTGTCGAAAATCAGCCGTTTTTGCTCGAACATTAAATGCCTCCAAATGGTATTTAATTAACTTCCCGGGGTGAAGAAACCCTTTTTGAGAACTCAGAGTGAGTAAATTGGCCATTTTCATGCACTTTTAACCATTCCATAAATCTTGTGTTTTGGGCCCCTGGAAGCATGAAAATCACTTTAAACATGCTAATTTTAGCTCTAACACTGATGATCCACCTACAAATGTGAACTGACGTTCAAAAATAAAACATTTGAAAACGGACCATTTTCCACATTTCTGAAGCATGACGTAATGGGGGGGTGTTATCTCTTTTGTCGAAAATCAGCCGTTTTTGCTCGAACATTAAATGCCTCCAAATGGTATTTAATTAACTTCCCGAGCCCCTGGAAGCATGAAAATCACTTTAAACATGCTAATTTTAGCTCTAACACTGATGATCCACCTACAAATGTGAACTGACGTTCAAAAATAAAACATTTGAAAACGGACCATTTTCCACATTTCTGAAGCATGACGTAATGGGGGGGTGTTATCTCTTTTGTCGAAAATCATCCGTTTTTGCTCGAACATTAAATGCCTCCAAATGGTATTTATTTCACTTCCCGGGGTGAAGAAACCCTTTTTGAGAACTCAGAGTGAGTAAATTGGCCATTTTCATGCACTTTTAACCATTCCATTAATCTTGTGTTTTGGGCCCCTGGAAGCATGAAAATCACTTTAAACATGCTAATTTTAGCTCTAACACTGATGATCCACCTACAAATGTGAACTGACGTTCAAAAATAAAACATTTGAAAACGGACCATTTTCCACATTTCTGAAGCATGACGTAATGGGGGGGTGTTATCTCTTTTGTCGAAAATCAGCCGTTTTTGCTCGAACATTAAATGCCTCCAAATGGTATTTAATTAACTTCCCGAGCCCCTGGAAGCATGAAAATCACTTTAAACATGCTAATTTTAGCTCTAACACTGATGATCCACCTACAAATGTGAACTGACGTTCAAAAATAAAACATTTGAAAACGGACCATTTTCCACATTTCTGAAACATGACGTAATGGGGGGGTGTTATCTCTTTTGTCGAAAATCAGCCGTTTTTGCTCGAACATTAAATGCCTCCAAATGGTATTTAATTAACTTCCCGAGCCCCTGGAAGCATGAAAATCACTTTAAACATGCTAATTTTAGCTCTAACACTGATGATCCACCTACAAATGTGAACTGACGTTCAAAAATAAAACATTTGAAAACGGACCATTTTCCACATTTCTGAAGCATGACGTAATGGGGGGGTGTTATCTCTTTTGTCGAAAATCATCCGTTTTTGCTCGAACATTAAATGCCTCCAAATGGTATTTATTTCACTTCCCGGGGTGAAGAAACCCTTTTTGAGAACTCAGAGTGAGTAAATTGGCCATTTTCATGCACTTTTAACCATTCCATTAATCTTGTGTTTTGGGCCCCTGGAAGCATGAAAATCACTTTAAACATGCTAATTTTAGCTCTAACACTGATGATCCACCTACAAATGTGAAATGACGTTCAAAAATAAAACATTTGAAAACGGACCATTTTCCACATTTCTGAAGCATGACGTAATGGGGGGGTGTTATCTCTTTTGTCGAAAATCAGCCGTTTTTGCTCGAACATTAAATGCCTCCAAATGGTATTTAATTAACTTCCCGAGCCCCTGGAAGCATGAAAATCACTTTAAACATGCTAATTTTAGCTCTAACACTGATGATCCACCTACAAATGTGAACTGACGTTCAAAAATAAAACATTTGAAAACGGACCATTTTCCACATTTCTGAAGCATGACGTAATGGGGGGGTGTTATCTCTTTTGTCGAAAATCATCCGTTTTTGCTCGAACATTAAATGCCTCCAAATGGTATTTATTTCACTTCCCGGGGTGAAGAAACCCTTTTTGAGAACTCAGAGTGAGTAAATTGGCCATTTTCATGCACTTTTAACCATTCCATTAATCTTGTGTTTTGGGCCCCTGGAAGCATGAAAATCACTTTAAACATGCTAATTTTAGCTCTAACACTGATGATCCACCTACAAATGTGAAATGACGTTCAAAAATAAAACATTTGAAAACGGACCATTTTCCACATTTCTGAAGCATGACGTAATGGGGGGGTGTTATCTCTTTTGTCGAAAATCAGCCGTTTTTGCTCGAACATTAAATGCCTCCAAATGGTATTTAATTAACTTCCCGAGCCCCTGGAAGCATGAAAATCACTTTAAACATGCTAATTTTAGCTCTAACACTGATGATCCACCTACAAATGTGAACTGACGTTCAAAAATAAAACATTTGAAAACGGACCATTTTCCACATTTCTGAAACATGACGTAATGGGGGGGTGTTATCTCTTTTGTCGAAAATCAGCCGTTTTTGCTCGAACATTAAATGCCTCCAAATGGTATTTAATTAACTTCCCGAGCCCCTGGAAGCATGAAAATCACTTTAAACATGCTAATTTTAGCTCTAACACTGATGATCCACCTACAAATGTGAACTGACGTTCAAAAATAAAACATTTGAAAACTGACCATTTTCCACATTTCTGAAGCATGACGTAATGGGGGGGTGTTATCTCTTTTGTCGAAAATCAGCCGTTTTTGCTCGAACATTAAATGCCTCCAAATGGTATTTAATTAACTTCCCGGGGTGAAGAAACCCTTTTTGAGAACTCAGAGTGAGTAAATTGGCCATTTTCATGCACTTTTAACCATTCCATAAATCTTGTGTTTTGGGCCCCTGGAAGCATGAAAATCACTTTAAACATGCTAATTTTAGCTCTAACACTGATGATCCACCTACAAATGTGAACTGACGTTCAAAAATAAAACATTTGAAAACGGACCATTTTCCACATTTCTGAAGCATGACGTAATGGGGGGGTGTTATCTCTTTTGTCGAAAATCAGCCGTTTTTGCTCGAACATTAAATGCCTCCAAATGGTATTTAATTAACTTCCCGAGCCCCTGGAAGCATGAAAATCACTTTAAACATGCTAATTTTAGCTCTAACACTGATGATCCACCTACAAATGTGAACTGACGTTCAAAAATAAAACATTTGAAAACGGACCATTTTCCACATTTCTGAAGCATGACGTAATGGGGGGGTGTTATCTCTTTTGTCGAAAATCAGCCGTTTTTGCTCGAACATTAAATGCCTCCAAATGGTATTTATTTCACTTCCCGGGGTGAAGAAACCCTTTTTGAGAACTCAGAGTGAGTACATTGGCCATTTTCATGCACTTTTAACCATTCCATAAATCTTGTGTTTTGGGCCCCTGGAAGCATGAAAATCACTTTAAACATGCTAATTTTAGCTCTAACACTGATGATCCACCTACAAATGTGAACTGACGTTCAAAAATAAAACATTTGAAAACGGACCATTTTCCACATTTCTGAAGCATGACGTAATGGGGGGGTGTTATCTCTTTTGTCGAAAATCAGCCGTTTTTGCTCGAACATTAATGCATCCAAATGGTATTTAATTAACTTCCCGAGCCCCTGGAAGCATGAAAATCACTTTAAACATGCTAATTTTAGCTCTAACACTGATGATCCACCTACAAATGTGAACTGACGTTTAAAAATAAAACATTTGAAAACGGACCATTTTCCACATTTCTGAAGCATGACGTAATGGGGGGGTGTTATCTCTTTTGTCGAAAATCAGCCGTTTTTGCTCGAACATTAAATGCCTCCAAATGGTATTTAATTAACTTCCCGGGGTGAAGAAACCCTTTTTGAGAACTCAGAGTGAGTAAATTGGCCATTTTCATGCACTTTTAACCATTCCATAAATCTTGTGTTTTGGGCCCCTGGAAGCATGAAAATCACTTTAAACATGCTAATTTTAGCTCTAACACTGATGATCCACCTACAAATGTGAACTGACGTTCAAAAATAAAACATTTGAAAACGGACCATTTTCCACATTTCTGAAGCATGACGTAATGGGGGGGTGTTATCTCTTTTGTCGAAAATCAGCCGTTTTTGCTCGAACATTAAATGCCTCCAAATGGTATTTAATTAACTTCCCGAGCCCCTGGAAGCATGAAAATCACTTTAAACATGCTAATTTTAGCTCTAACACTGATGATCCACCTACAAATGTGAACTGACGTTCAAAAATAAAACATTTGAAAACGGACCATTTTCCACATTTCTGAAGCATGACGTAATGGGGGGGTGTTATCTCTTTTGTTGAAAATCAGCCGTTTTTGCTCGAACATTAAATGCCTCCAAATGGTATTTAATTAACTTCCCGGGGTGAAGAAACCCTTTTTGAGAACTCAGAGTGAGTAAATTGGCCATTTTCATGCACTTTTAACCATTCCATAAATCTTGTGTTTTGGGCCCCTGGAAGCATGAAAATCACTTTAAACATGCTAATTTTAGCTCTAACACTGATGATCCACCTACAAATGTGAACTGACGTTCAAAAATAAAACATTTGAAAACGGACCATTTTCCACATTTCTGAAGCATGACGTAATGGGGGGGTGTTATCTCTTTTGTCGAAAATCAGCCGTTTTTGCTCGAACATTAAATGCCTTCAAATGGTATTTATTTCACTTCCCGAGCCACTGGAAGCATGAAAATCACTTTAAACATGCTAATTTTAGCTCTAACACTGATGATCCACCTACAAATGTGAACTGACGTTCAAAAATAAAACATTTGAAAACGGACCATTTTCCACATTTCTGAAGCATGACGTAATGGGGGGGTGTTATCTCTTTTGTCGAAAATCAGCCGTTTTTGCTCGAACATTAAATGCCTCCAAATGGTATTTATTTCACTTCCCGAGCCCCTGGAAGCATGAAAATCACTTTAAACATGCTAATTTTAGCTCTAACACTGATGATCCACCTACAAATGTGAACTGACGTTCAAAAATAAAACATTTGAAAACGGACCATTTTCCACATTTCTGAAGCATGACGTAATGGGGGGGGGTGTTATCTCTTTTGTCGAAAATCAGCCGTTTTTGCTCGAACATTAAATGCCTCCAAATGGTATTTATTTCACTTCCCGAGCCCCTGGAAGCATGAAAATCACTTTAAACATGCTAATTTTAGCTCTAACACTGATGATCCACCTACAAATGTGAACTGACGTTCAAAAATAAAACATTTGAAAACGGACCATTTTCCACATTTCTGAAGCATGACGTAATGGGGGGGTGTTATCTCTTTTGTCGAAAATCAGCCGTTTTTGCTCGAACATTAAATGCCTCCAAATGGTATTTAATTAACTTCCCGAGCCCCTGGAAGCATGAAAATCACTTTAAACATGCTAATTGTAGCTCTAACACTGATGATCCACCTACAAATGTGAACTGACGTTCAAAAATAAAACATTTGAAAACGGACCATTTTCCACATTTCTGAAGCATGACGTAATGGGGGGGTGTTATCTCTTTTGTCGAAAATCATCCGTTTTTGCTCGAACATTAAATGCCTCCAAATGGTATTTATTTCACTTCCCGGGGTGAAGAAACCCTTTTTGAGAACTCAGAGTGAGTAAATTGGCCATTTTCATGCACTTTTAACCATTCCATTAATCTTGTGTTTTGGGCCCCTGGAAGCATGAAAATCACTTTAAACATGCTAATTTTAGCTCTAACACTGATGATCCACCTACAAATGTGAACTGACGTTCAAAAATAAAACATTTGAAAACGGACCATTTTCCACATTTCTGAAGCATGACGTAATGGGGGGGTGTTATCTCTTTTGTCGAAAATCAGCCGTTTTTGCTCGAACATTAAATGCCTCCAAATGGTATTTAATTAACTTCCCGAGCCCCTGGAAGCATGAAAATCACTTTAAACATGCTAATTTTAGCTCTAACACTGATGATCCACCTACAAATGTGAACTGACGTTCAAAAATAAAACATTTGAAAACGGACCATTTTCCACATTTCTGAAACATGACGTAATGGGGGGGTGTTATCTCTTTTGTCGAAAATCAGCCGTTTTTGCTCGAACATTAAATGCCTCCAAATGGTATTTAATTAACTTCCCGAGCCCCTGGAAGCATGAAAATCACTTTAAACATGCTAATTTTAGCTCTAACACTGATGATCCACCTACAAATGTGAACTGACGTTCAAAAATAAAACATTTGAAAACGGACCATTTTCCACATTTCTGAAGCATGACGTAATGGGGGGGTGTTATCTCTTTTGTCGAAAATCATCCGTTTTTGCTCGAACATTAAATGCCTCCAAATGGTATTTATTTCACTTCCCGGGGTGAAGAAACCCTTTTTGAGAACTCAGAGTGAGTAAATTGGCCATTTTCATGCACTTTTAACCATTCCATTAATCTTGTGTTTTGGGCCCCTGGAAGCATGAAAATCACTTTAAACATGCTAATTTTAGCTCTAACACTGATGATCCACCTACAAATGTGAAATGACGTTCAAAAATAAAACATTTGAAAACGGACCATTTTCCACATTTCTGAAGCATGACGTAATGGGGGGGTGTTATCTCTTTTGTCGAAAATCAGCCGTTTTTGCTCGAACATTAAATGCCTCCAAATGGTATTTAATTAACTTCCCGAGCCCCTGGAAGCATGAAAATCACTTTAAACATGCTAATTTTAGCTCTAACACTGATGATCCACCTACAAATGTGAACTGACGTTCAAAAATAAAACATTTGAAAACGGACCATTTTCCACATTTCTGAAGCATGACGTAATGGGGGGGTGTTATCTCTTTTGTCGAAAATCATCCGTTTTTGCTCGAACATTAAATGCCTCCAAATGGTATTTATTTCACTTCCCGGGGTGAAGAAACCCTTTTTGAGAACTCAGAGTGAGTAAATTGGCCATTTTCATGCACTTTTAACCATTCCATTAATCTTGTGTTTTGGGCCCCTGGAAGCATGAAAATCACTTTAAACATGCTAATTTTAGCTCTAACACTGATGATCCACCTACAAATGTGAAATGACGTTCAAAAATAAAACATTTGAAAACGGACCATTTTCCACATTTCTGAAGCATGACGTAATGGGGGGGTGTTATCTCTTTTGTCGAAAATCAGCCGTTTTTGCTCGAACATTAAATGCCTCCAAATGGTATTTAATTAACTTCCCGAGCCCCTGGAAGCATGAAAATCACTTTAAACATGCTAATTTTAGCTCTAACACTGATGATCCACCTACAAATGTGAACTGACGTTCAAAAATAAAACATTTGAAAACGGACCATTTTCCACATTTCTGAAACATGACGTAATGGGGGGGTGTTATCTCTTTTGTCGAAAATCAGCCGTTTTTGCTCGAACATTAAATGCCTCCAAATGGTATTTAATTAACTTCCCGAGCCCCTGGAAGCATGAAAATCACTTTAAACATGCTAATTTTAGCTCTAACACTGATGATCCACCTACAAATGTGAACTGACGTTCAAAAATAAAACATTTGAAAACTGACCATTTTCCACATTTCTGAAGCATGACGTAATGGGGGGGTGTTATCTCTTTTGTCGAAAATCAGCCGTTTTTGCTCGAACATTAAATGCCTCCAAATGGTATTTAATTAACTTCCCGGGGTGAAGAAACCCTTTTTGAGAACTCAGAGTGAGTAAATTGGCCATTTTCATGCACTTTTAACCATTCCATAAATCTTGTGTTTTGGGCCCCTGGAAGCATGAAAATCACTTTAAACATGCTAATTTTAGCTCTAACACTGATGATCCACCTACAAATGTGAACTGACGTTCAAAAATAAAACATTTGAAAACGGACCATTTTCCACATTTCTGAAGCATGACGTAATGGGGGGGTGTTATCTCTTTTGTCGAAAATCAGCCGTTTTTGCTCGAACATTAAATGCCTCCAAATGGTATTTAATTAACTTCCCGAGCCCCTGGAAGCATGAAAATCACTTTAAACATGCTAATTTTAGCTCTAACACTGATGATCCACCTACAAATGTGAACTGACGTTTAAAAATAAAACATTTGAAAACGGACCATTTTCCACATTTCTGAAGCATGACGTAATGGGGGGGTGTTATCTCTTTTGTCGAAAATCAGCCGTTTTTGCTCGAACATTAAATGCCTCCAAATGGTATTTAATTAACTTCCCGGGGTGAAGAAACCCTTTTTGAGAACTCAGAGTGAGTAAATTGGCCATTTTCATGCACTTTTAACCATTCCATAAATCTTGTGTTTTGGGCCCCTGGAAGCATGAAAATCACTTTAAACATGCTAATTTTAGCTCTAACACTGATGATCCACCTACAAATGTGAACTGACGTTCAAAAATAAAACATTTGAAAACGGACCATTTTCCACATTTCTGAAGCATGACGTAATGGGGGGGTGTTATCTCTTTTGTCGAAAATCAGCCGTTTTTGCTCGAACATTAAATGCCTCCAAATGGTATTTAATTAACTTCCCGAGCCCCTGGAAGCATGAAAATCACTTTAAACATGCTAATTTTAGCTCTAACACTGATGATCCACCTACAAATGTGAACTGACGTTCAAAAATAAAACATTTGAAAACGGACCATTTTCCACATTTCTGAAGCATGACGTAATGGGGGGGTGTTATCTCTTTTGTTGAAAATCAGCCGTTTTTGCTCGAACATTAAATGCCTCCAAATGGTATTTAATTAACTTCCCGGGGTGAAGAAACCCTTTTTGAGAACTCAGAGTGAGTAAATTGGCCATTTTCATGCACTTTTAACCATTCCATAAATCTTGTGTTTTGGGCCCCTGGAAGCATGAAAATCACTTTAAACATGCTAATTTTAGCTCTAACACTGATGATCCACCTACAAATGTGAACTGACGTTCAAAAATAAAACATTTGAAAACGGACCATTTTCCACATTTCTGAAGCATGACGTAATGGGGGGGTGTTATCTCTTTTGTCGAAAATCAGCCGTTTTTGCTCGAACATTAAATGCCTTCAAATGGTATTTATTTCACTTCCCGAGCCACTGGAAGCATGAAAATCACTTTAAACATGCTAATTTTAGCTCTAACACTGATGATCCACCTACAAATGTGAACTGACGTTCAAAAATAAAACATTTGAAAACGGACCATTTTCCACATTTCTGAAGCATGACGTAATGGGGGGGTGTTATCTCTTTTGTCGAAAATCAGCCGTTTTTGCTCGAACATTAAATGCCTCCAAATGGTATTTATTTCACTTCCCGAGCCCCTGGAAGCATGAAAATCACTTTAAACATGCTAATTTTAGCTCTAACACTGATGATCCACCTACAAATGTGAACTGACGTTCAAAAATAAAACATTTGAAAACGGACCATTTTCCACATTTCTGAAGCATGACGTAATGGGGGGGGTGTTATCTCTTTTGTCGAAAATCAGCCGTTATTGCTCGAACATTAAATGCCTCCAAATGGTATTTATTTCACTTCCCGAGCCCCTGGAAGCATGAAAATCACTTTAAACATGCTAATTTTAGCTCTAACACTGATGATCCACCTACAAATGTGAACTGACGTTCAAAAATAAAACATTTGAAAACGGACCATTTTCCACATTTCTGAAGCATGACGTAATGGGGGGGTGTTATCTCTTTTGTCGAAAATCAGCCGTTTTTGCTCGAACATTAAATGCCTCCAAATGGTATTTAATTAACTTCCCGAGCCCCTGGAAGCATGAAAATCACTTTAAACATGCTAATTGTAGCTCTAACACTGATGATCCACCTACAAATGTGAACTGACGTTCAAAAATAAAACATTTGAAAACGGACCATTTTCCACATTTCTGAAGCATGACGTAATGGGGGGGGTGTTATCTCTTTTGTCGAAAATCAGCCGTTTTTGCTCGAACATTAAATGCCTCCAAATGGTATTTAATTAACTTCCCGAGCCCCTGGAAGCATGAAAATCACTTTAAACATGCTAATTTTAGCTCTAACACTGATGATCCACCTACAAATGTGAACTGACGTTCAAAAATAAAACATTTGAAAACGGACCATTTTCCACATTTCTGAAGCATGACGTAATGGGGGGGTGTTATCTCTTTTGTCGAAAATCAGCCGTTTTTGCTCGAACATTAAATGCCTCCAAATGGTATTTAATTAACTTCCCGGGGTGAAGAAACCCTTTTTGAGAACTCAGAGTGAGTAAATTGGCCATTTTCATGCACTTTTAACCATTCCATAAATCTTGTGTTTTGGGCCCCTGGAAGCATGAAAATCACTTTAAACATGCTAATTTTAGCTCTAACACTGATGATCCACCTACAAATGTGAACTGACGTTCAAAAATAAAACATTTGAAAACGGACCATTTTCCACATTTCTGAAGCATGACGTAATGGGGGGGTGTTATCTCTTTTGTCGAAAATCAGCCGTTTTTGCTCGAACATTAAATGCCTCCAAATGGTATTTATTTCACTTCCCGAGCCCCTGGAAGCATGAAAATCACTTTAAACATGCTAATTTTAGCTCTAACACTGATGATCCACCTACAAATGTGAACTGACGTTCAAAAATAAAACATTTGAAAACGGACCATTTTCCACATTTCTGAAGCATGACGTAATGGGGGGGTGTTATCTCTTTTGTCGAAAATCAGCCGTTTTTGCTCGAACATTAAATGCCTCCAAATGGTATTTAATTAACTTCCCGGGGTGAAGAAACCCTTTTTGAGAACTCAGAGTGAGTAAATTGGCCATTTTCATGCACTTTTAACCATTCCATAAATCTTGTGTTTTGGGCCCCTGGAAGCATGAAAATCACTTTAAACATGCTAATTTTAGCTCTAACACTGATGATCCACCTACAAATGTGAACTGACGTTCAAAAATAAAACATTTGAAAACGGACCATTTTCCACATTTCTGAAGCATGACGTAATGGGGGGGTGTTATCTCTTTTGTCGAAAATCATCCGTTTTTGCTCGAACATTAAATGCCTCCAAATGGTATTTATTTCACTTCCCGGGGTGAAGAAACCCTTTTTGAGAACTCAGAGTGAGTAAATTGGCCATTTTCATGCACTTTTAACCATTCCATAAATCTTGTGTTTTGGGCCCCTGGAAGCATGAAAATCACTTTAAACATGCTAATTTTAGCTCTAACACTGATGATCCACCTACAAATGTGAACTGACGTTCAAAAATAAAACATTTGAAAACGGACCATTTTCCACATTTCTGAAGCATGACGTAATGGGGGGGTGTTATCTCTTTTGTCGAAAATCAGCCGTTTTTGCTCGAACATTAAATGCCTCCAAATGGTATTTAATTAACTTCCCGGGGTGAAGAAACCCTTTTTGAGAACTCAGAGTGAGTAAATTGGCCATTTTCATGCACTTTTAACCATTCCATAAATCTTGTGTTTTGGGCCCCTGGAAGCATGAAAATCACTTTAAACATGCTAATTTTAGCTCTAACACTGATGATCCACCTACAAATGTGAACTGACGTTCAAAAATAAAACATTTGAAAACGGACCATTTTCCACATTTCTGAAGCATGACGTAATGAAGGGGTGTTATCTCTTTTGTCGAAAATCAGCCGTTTTTGCTCGAACATTAAATGCCTCCAAATGGTATTTAATTAACTTCCCGGGGTGAAGAAACCCTTTTTGAGAACTCAGAGTGAGTAAATTGGCCATTTTCATGCACTTTTAACCATTCCATAAATCTTGTGTTTTAGGCCCCTGGAAGCATGAAAATAACTTTAAACATGCTAATTTTAGCTCTAACACTGATGATCCACCTACAAATGTGAACTGACGTTCAAAAATAAAACATTTGAAAACGGACCATTTTCCACATTTCTGAAGCATGACGTAATGGGGGGTGTTATCTCTTTTGTCGAAAATCAGCCGTTTTTGCTCGAACATTAAATGCCTCCAAATGGTATTTAATTAACTTCCCGGGGTGAAGAAACCCTTTTTGAGAACTCAGAGTGAGTAAATTGGCCATTTTCATGCACTTTTAACCATTCCATAAATCTTGTGTTTTAGGCCCCTGGAAGCATGAAAATAACTTTAAACATGCTAATTTTAGCTCTAACACTGATGATCCACCTACAAATGTGAACTGACGTTCAAAAATAAAACATTTGAAAACGGACCATTTTCCACATTTCTGAAGCATGACGTAATGGGGGGTGTTATCTCTTTTGTCGAAAATCAGCCGTTTTTGCTCGAACATTAAATGCCTCCAAATGGTATTTAATTAACTTCCCGAGCCCCTGGAAGCATGAAAATCACTTTAAACATGCTAATTTTAGCTCTAACACTGATGATCCACCTACAAATGTGAACTGACGTTCAAAAATAAAACATTTGAAAACGGACCATTTTCCACATTTCTGAAGCATGACGTAATGGGGGGGTGTTATCTCTTTTGTCGAAAATCAGCCGTTTTTGCTCGAACATTAAATGCCTCCAAATGGTATTTAATTAACTTCCCGGGGTGAAGAAACCCTTTTTGAGAACTCAGAGTGAGTAAATTGGCCATTTTCATGCACTTTTAACCATTCCATAAATCTTGTGTTTTGGGCCCCTGGAAGCATGAAAATCACTTTAAACATGCTAATTTTAGCTCTAACACTGATGATCCACCTACAAATGTGAACTGACGTTCAAAAATAAAACATTTGAAAACGGACCATTTTCCACATTTCTGAAGCATGACGTAATGGGGGGGTGTTATCTCTTTTGTCGAAAATCAGCCGTTTTTGCTCGAACATTAAATGCCTCCAAATGGTATTTAATTAACTTCCCGGGGTGAAGAAACCCTTTTTGAGAACTCAGAGTGAGTAAATTGGCCATTTTCATGCACTTTTAACCATTCCATAAATCTTGTGTTTTGGGCCCCTGGAAGCATGAAAATCACTTTAAACATGCTAATTTTAGCTCTAACACTGATGATCCACCTACAAATGTGAACTGACGTTCAAAAATAAAACATTTGAAAACGGACCATTTTCCACATTTCTGAAGCATGACGTAATGGGGGGGTGTTATCTCTTTTGTCGAAAATCATCCGTTTTTGCTCGAACATTAAATGCCTCCAAATGGTATTTATTTCACTTCCCGGGGTGAAGAAACCCTTTTTGAGAACTCAGAGTGAGTAAATTGGCCATTTTCATGCACTTTTAACCATTCCATTAATCTTGTGTTTTGGGCCCCTGGAAGCATGAAAATCACTTTAAACATGCTAATTTTAGCTCTAACACTGATGATCCACCTACAAATGTGAACTGACGTTCAAAAATAAAACATTTGAAAACGGACCATTTTCCACATTTCTGAAGCATGACGTAATGGGGGGGTGTTATCTCTTTTGTCGAAAATCAGCCGTTTTTGCTCGAACATTAAATGCCTCCAAATGGTATTTAATTAACTTCCCGAGCCCCTGGAAGCATGAAAATCACTTTAAACATGCTAATTTTAGCTCTAACACTGATGATCCACCTACAAATGTGAACTGACGTTCAAAAATAAAACATTTGAAAACGGACCATTTTCCACATTTCTGAAGCATGACGTAATGGGGGGGGTGTTATCTCTTTTGTCGAAAATCAGCCGTTTTTGCTCGAACATTAAATGCCTCCAAATGGTATTTAATTAACTTCCCGAGCCCCTGGAAGCATGAAAATCACTTTAAACATGCTAATTTTAGCTCTAACACTGATGATCCACCTACAAATGTGAACTGACGTTCAAAAATAAAACATTTGAAAACGGACCATTTTCCACATTTCTGAAGCATGACGTAATGGGGGGGTGTTATCTCTTTTGTCGAAAATCAGCCGTTTTTGCTCGAACATTAAATGCCTCCAAATGGTATTTAATTAACTTCCCGGGGTGAAGAAACCCTTTTTGAGAACTCAGAGTGAGTAAATTGGCCATTTTCATGCACTTTTAACCATTCCATAAATCTTGTGTTTTGGGCCCCTGGAAGCATGAAAATCACTTTAAACATGCTAATTTTAGCTCTAACACTGATGATCCACCTACAAATGTGAACTGACGTTCAAAAATAAAACATTAGAAAACGGACCATTTTCCACATTTCTGAAGCATGACGTAATGGGGGGGTGTTATCTCTTTTGTCGAAAATCAGCCGTTTTTGCTCGAACATTAAATGCCTCCAAATGGTATTTAATTAACTTCCCGGGGTGAAGAAACCCTTTTTGAGAACTCAGAGTAAGTAAATTGGCCATTTTCATGCACTTTTAACCATTCCATAAATCTTGTATTTTGGGCCCCTGGAAGCATGAAAATCACTTTAAACATGCTAATTTTAGCTCTAACACTGATGATCCACCTACAAATGTGAACTGACGTTCAAAAATAAAACATTTGAAAACGGACCATTTTCCACATTTCTGAAGCATGACGTAATGGGGGGTGTTATCTCTTTTGTCGAAAATCAGCCGTTTTTGCTCGAACATTAAATGCCTCCAAATGGTATTTAATTAACTTCCCGGGGTGAAGAAACCCTTTTTGAGAACTCAGAGTGAGTAAATTGGCCATTTTCATGCACTTTTAACCATTCCATAAATCTTGTGTTTTGGGCCCCTGGAAGCATGAAAATCACTTTAAACATGCTAATTTTAGCTCTAACACTGATGATCCACCTACAAATGTGAACTGACGTTCAAAAATAAAACATTTGAAAACGGACCATTTTCCACATTTCTGAAGCATGACGTAATGGGGGGGTGTTATCTCTTTTGTCGAAAATCAGCCGTTTTTGCTCGAACATTAAATGCCTCATAATGGTATTTAATTAACTTCCCGAGCCCCTGGAAGCATGAAAATCACTTTAAACATGCAAATTTTAGCTCTAACACTGATGATCCACCTACAAATGTGAACTGACGTTCAAAAATAAAACATTTGAAAACGGACCATTTTCCACATTTCTGAAGCATGACGTAATGGGGGGGTGTTATCTCTTTTGTCGAAAATCAGCCGTTTTTGCTCGAACATTAAATGCCTCCAAATGGTATTTAATTAACTTCCCGGGGTGAAGAAACCCTTTTTGAGAACTCAGAGTGAGTAAATTGGCCATTTTCATGCACTTTTAACCATTCCATAAATCTTGTGTTTTAGGCCCCTGGAAGCATGAAAATCACTTTAAACATGCTAATTTTAGCTCTAACACTGATGATCCACCTACAAATGTGAACTGACGTTCAAAAATAAAACATTTGAAAACGGACCATTTTCCACATTTCTGAAGCATGACGTAATGGGGGGGTGTTATCTCTTTTGTCGAAAATCAGCCGTTTTTGCTCGAACATTAAATGCCTCCAAATGGTATTTAATTAACTTCCCGGGGTGAAGAAACCCTTTTTGAGAACTCAGAGTGAGTAAATTGGCCATTTTCATGCACTTTTAACCATTCCATAAATCTTGTGTTTTGGGCCCCTGGAAGCATGAAAATCACTTTAAACATGCTAACTTTAGCTCTAACACTGATGATCCACCTACAAATGTGAAATGACGTTCAAAAATAAAACATTTGAAAACGGACCATTTTCCACATTTCTGAAGCATGACGTAATGGGGGGGTGTTATCTCTTTTGTCGAAAATCAGCCGTTTTTGCTCGAACATTAAATGCCTCCAAATGGTATTTAATGAACTTCCCGAGCCCCTGGAAGCATGAAAATCACTTTAAACATGCTAATTTTAGCTCTAACACTGATGATCCACCTACAAATGTGAACTGACGTTCAAAAATAAAACATTTGAAAACGGACCATTTTCCACATTTCTGAAACATGACGTAATGGGGGGGTGTTATCTCTTTTGTCGAAAATCAGCCGTTTTTGCTCGAACATTAAATGCCTCCAAATGGTATTTTAATAACTTCCCGAGCCCCTGGAAGCATGAAAATCACTTTAAACATGCTAATTTTAGCTCTAACACTGATGATCCACCTACAAATGTGAACTGACGTTCAAAAATAAAACATTTGAAAACTGACCATTTTCCACATTTCTGAAGCATGACGTAATGGGGGGGTGTTATCTCTTTTGTCGAAAATCAGCCGTTTTTGCTCGAACATTAAATGCCTCCAAATGGTATTTAATTAACTTCCCGGGGTGAAGAAACCCTTTTTGAGAACTCAGAGTGAGTAAATTGGCCATTTTCATGCACTTTTAACCATTCCATAAATCTTGTGTTTTGGGCCCCTGGAAGCATGAAAATCACTTTAAACATGCTAATTTTAGCTCTAACACTGATGATCCACCTACAAATGTGAACTGACGTTCAAAAATAAAACATTTGAAAACGGACCATTTTCCACATTTCTGAAGCATGACGTAATGGGGGGGTGTTATCTCTTTTGTCGAAAATCATCCGTTTTTGCTCGAACATTAAATGCCTCCAAATGGTATTTATTTCACTTCCCGGGGTGAAGAAACCCTTTTTGAGAACTCAGAGTGAGTAAATTGGCCATTTTCATGCACTTTTAACCATTCCATTAATCTTGTGTTTTGGGCCCCTGGAAGCATGAAAATCACTTTAAACATGCTAATTTTAGCTCTAACACTGATGATCCACCTACAAATGTGAACTGACGTTCAAAAATAAAACATTTGAAAACGGACCATTTTCCACATTTCTGAAGCATGACGTAATGGGGGGGTGTTATCTCTTTTGTCGAAAATCAGCCGTTTTTGCTCGAACATTAAATGCCTCCAAATGGTATTTAATTAACTTCCCGAGCCCCTGGAAGCATGAAAATCACTTTAAACATGCTAATTTTAGCTCTAACACTGATGATCCACCTACAAATGTGAACTGACGTTCAAAAATAAAACATTTGAAAACGGACCATTTTCCACATTTCTGAAGCATGACGTAATGGGGGGGGTGTTATCTCTTTTGTCGAAAATCAGCCGTTTTTGCTCGAACATTAAATGCCTCCAAATGGTATTTAATTAACTTCCCGAGCCCCTGGAAGCATGAAAATCACTTTAAACATGCTAATTTTAGCTCTAACACTGATGATCCACCTACAAATGTGAACTGACGTTCAAAAATAAAACATTTGAAAACGGACCATTTTCCACATTTCTGAAGCATGACGTAATGGGGGGGTGTTATCTCTTTTGTCGAAAATCAGCCGTTTTTGCTCGAACATTAAATGCCTCCAAATGGTATTTAATTAACTTCCCGGGGTGAAGAAACCCTTTTTGAGAACTCAGAGTGAGTAAATTGGCCATTTTCATGCACTTTTAACCATTCCATAAATCTTGTGTTTTGGGCCCCTGGAAGCATGAAAATCACTTTAAACATGCTAATTTTAGCTCTAACACTGATGATCCACCTACAAATGTGAACTGACGTTCAAAAATAAAACATTAGAAAACGGACCATTTTCCACATTTCTGAAGCATGACGTAATGGGGGGGTGTTATCTCTTTTGTCGAAAATCAGCCGTTTTTGCTCGAACATTAAATGCCTCCAAATGGTATTTAATTAACTTCCCGGGGTGAAGAAACCCTTTTTGAGAACTCAGAGTAAGTAAATTGGCCATTTTCATGCACTTTTAACCATTCCATAAATCTTGTATTTTGGGCCCCTGGAAGCATGAAAATCACTTTAAACATGCTAATTTTAGCTCTAACACTGATGATCCACCTACAAATGTGAACTGACGTTCAAAAATAAAACATTTGAAAACGGACCATTTTCCACATTTCTGAAGCATGACGTAATGGGGGGTGTTATCTCTTTTGTCGAAAATCAGCCGTTTTTGCTCGAACATTAAATGCCTCCAAATGGTATTTAATTAACTTCCCGGGGTGAAGAAACCCTTTTTGAGAACTCAGAGTGAGTAAATTGGCCATTTTCATGCACTTTTAACCATTCCATAAATCTTGTGTTTTGGGCCCCTGGAAGCATGAAAATCACTTTAAACATGCTAATTTTAGCTCTAACACTGATGATCCACCTACAAATGTGAACTGACGTTCAAAAATAAAACATTTGAAAACGGACCATTTTCCACATTTCTGAAGCATGACGTAATGGGGGGGTGTTATCTCTTTTGTCGAAAATCAGCCGTTTTTGCTCGAACATTAAATGCCTCATAATGGTATTTAATTAACTTCCCGAGCCCCTGGAAGCATGAAAATCACTTTAAACATGCAAATTTTAGCTCTAACACTGATGATCCACCTACAAATGTGAACTGACGTTCAAAAATAAAACATTTGAAAACGGACCATTTTCCACATTTCTGAAGCATGACGTAATGGGGGGGTGTTATCTCTTTTGTCGAAAATCAGCCGTTTTTGCTCGAACATTAAATGCCTCCAAATGGTATTTAATTAACTTCCCGGGGTGAAGAAACCCTTTTTGAGAACTCAGAGTGAGTAAATTGGCCATTTTCATGCACTTTTAACCATTCCATAAATCTTGTGTTTTAGGCCCCTGGAAGCATGAAAATCACTTTAAACATGCTAATTTTAGCTCTAACACTGATGATCCACCTACAAATGTGAACTGACGTTCAAAAATAAAACATTTGAAAACGGACCATTTTCCACATTTCTGAAGCATGACGTAATGGGGGGGTGTTATCTCTTTTGTCGAAAATCAGCCGTTTTTGCTCGAACATTAAATGCCTCCAAATGGTATTTAATTAACTTCCCGGGGTGAAGAAACCCTTTTTGAGAACTCAGAGTGAGTAAATTGGCCATTTTCATGCACTTTTAACCATTCCATAAATCTTGTGTTTTGGGCCCCTGGAAGCATGAAAATCACTTTAAACATGCTAACTTTAGCTCTAACACTGATGATCCACCTACAAATGTGAAATGACGTTCAAAAATAAAACATTTGAAAACGGACCATTTTCCACATTTCTGAAGCATGACGTAATGGGGGGGTGTTATCTCTTTTGTCGAAAATCAGCCGTTTTTGCTCGAACATTAAATGCCTCCAAATGGTATTTAATGAACTTCCCGAGCCCCTGGAAGCATGAAAATCACTTTAAACATGCTAATTTTAGCTCTAACACTGATGATCCACCTACAAATGTGAACTGACGTTCAAAAATAAAACATTTGAAAACGGACCATTTTCCACATTTCTGAAACATGACGTAATGGGGGGGTGTTATCTCTTTTGTCGAAAATCAGCCGTTTTTGCTCGAACATTAAATGCCTCCAAATGGTATTTTAATAACTTCCCGAGCCCCTGGAAGCATGAAAATCACTTTAAACATGCTAATTTTAGCTCTAACACTGATGATCCACCTACAAATGTGAACTGACGTTCAAAAATAAAACATTTGAAAACTGACCATTTTCCACATTTCTGAAGCATGACGTAATGGGGGGGTGTTATCTCTTTTGTCGAAAATCAGCCGTTTTTGCTCGAACATTAAATGCCTCCAAATGGTATTTAATTAACTTCCCGGGGTGAAGAAACCCTTTTTGAGAACTCAGAGTGAGTAAATTGGCCATTTTCATGCACTTTTAACCATTCCATAAATCTTGTGTTTTGGGCCCCTGGAAGCATGAAAATCACTTTAAACATGCTAATTTTAGCTCTAACACTGATGATCCACCTACAAATGTGAACTGACGTTCAAAAATAAAACATTTGAAAACGGACCATTTTCCACATTTCTGAAGCATGACGTAATGGGGGTGTTATCTCTTTTGTCGAAAATCAGCCGTTTTTGCTCGAACATTAAATGCCTCCAAATGGTATTTAATTAACTTCCCGAGCCCCTGGAAGCATGAAAATCACTTTAAACATGCTAATTTTAGCTCTAACACTGATGATCCACCTACAAATGTGAACTGACGTTCAAAAATAAAACATTTGAAAACGGACCATTTTCCACATTTCTGAAGCATGACGTAATGGGGGGGTGTTATCTCTTTTGTCGAAAATCAGCCGTTTTTGCTCGAACATTAAATGCCTCCAAATGGTATTTAATTAACTTCCCGGGGTGAAGAAACCCTTTTTGAGAACTCAGAGTGAGTAAATTGGCCATTTTCATGCACTTTTAACCATTCCATAAATCTTGTGTTTTAGGCCCCTGGAAGCATGAAAATCACTTTAAACATGCTAATTTTAGCTCTAACACTGATGATCCACCTACAAATGTGAACTGACGTTCAAAAATAAAACATTTGAAAACGGACCATTTTCCACATTTCTGAAGCATGACGTAATGGGGGGGTGTTATCTCTTTTGTCGAAAATCAGCCGTTTTTGCTCGAACATTAAATGCCTCCAAATGGTATTTAATGAACTTCCCGAGCCCCTGGAAGCATGAAAATCACTTTAAACATGCTAATTTTAGCTCTAACACTGATGATCCACCTACAAATGTGAACTGACGTTCAAAAATAAAACATTTGAAAACGGACCATTTTCCACATTTCTGAAGCATGACGTAATGGGGGGGTGTTATCTCTTTTGTCGAAAATCAGCCGTTTTTGCTCGAACATTAAATGCCTCCAAATGGTATTTAATTAACTTCCCGGGGTGAAGAAACCCTTTTTGAGAACTCAGAGTGAGTAAATTGGCCATTTTCATGCACTTTTAACCATTCCATAAATCTTGTGTTTTAGGCCCCTGGAAGCATGAAAATCACTTTAAACATGCTAATTTTAGCTCTAACACTGATGATCCACCTACAAATGTGAACTGACGTTCAAAAATAAAACATTTGAAAACGGACCATTTTCCACATTTCTGAAGCATGACGTAATGGGGGGGTGTTATCTCTTTTGTCGAAAATCAGCCGTTTTTGCTCGAACATTAAATGCCTCCAAATGGTATTTAATTAACTTCCCGGGGTGAAGAAACCCTTTTTGAGAACTCAGAGTGAGTAAATTGGCCATTTTCATGCACTTTTAACCATTCCATAAATCTTGTGTTTTGGGCCCCTGGAAGCATGAAAATCACTTTAAACATGCTAACTTTAGCTCTAACACTGATGATCCACCTACAAATGTGAAATGACGTTCAAAAATAAAACATTTGAAAACGGACCATTTTCCACATTTCTGAAGCATGACGTAATGGGGGGGTGTTATCTCTTTTGTCGAAAATCAGCCGTTTTTGCTCGAACATTAAATGCCTCCAAATGGTATTTAATGAACTTCCCGAGCCCCTGGAAGCATGAAAATCACTTTAAACATGCTAATTTTAGCTCTAACACTGATGATCCACCTACAAATGTGAACTGACGTTCAAAAATAAAACATTTGAAAACGGACCATTTTCCACATTTCTGAAACATGACGTAATGGGGGGGTGTTATCTCTTTTGTCGAAAATCAGCCGTTTTTGCTCGAACATTAAATGCCTCCAAATGGTATTTAATTAACTTCCCGAGCCCCTGGAAGCATGAAAATCACTTTAAACATGCTAATTTTAGCTCTAACACTGATGATCCACCTACAAATGTGAACTGACGTTCAAAAATAAAACATTTGAAAACTGACCATTTTCCACATTTCTGAAGCATGACGTAATGGGGGGGTGTTATCTCTTTTGTCGAAAATCAGCCGTTTTTGCTCGAACATTAAATGCCTCCAAATGGTATTTAATTAACTTCCCGGGGTGAAGAAACCCTTTTTGAGAACTCAGAGTGAGTAAATTGGCCATTTTCATGCACTTTTAACCATTCCATAAATCTTGTGTTTTGGGCCCCTGGAAGCATGAAAATCACTTTAAACATGCTAATTTTAGCTCTAACACTGATGATCCACCTACAAATGTGAACTGACGTTCAAAAATAAAACATTTGAAAATGGACCATTTTCCACATTTCTGAAGCATGACGTAATGGGGGTGTTATCTCTTTTGTCGAAAATCAGCCGTTTTTGCTCGAACATTAAATGCCTCCAAATGGTATTTAATTAACTTCCCGAGCCCCTGGAAGCATGAAAATCACTTTAAACATGCTAATTTTAGCTCTAACACTGATGATCCACCTACAAATGTGAACTGACGTTCAAAAATAAAACATTTGAAAACGGACCATTTTCCACATTTCTGAAGCATGACGTAATGGGGGGGTGTTATCTCTTTTGTCGAAAATCAGCCGTTTTTGCTCGAACATTAAATGCCTCCAAATTGTATTTAATTAACTTCCCGGGGTGAAGAAACCCTTTTTGAGAACTCAGAGTGAGTAAATTGGCCATTTTCATGCACTTTTAACCATTCCTTAAATCTTGTGTTTTGGGCCCCTGGAAGCATGAAAATCACTTTAAACATGCTAATTTTAGCTCTAACACTGATGATCCACCTACAAATGTGAACTGACGTTCAAAAATAAAACATTTGAAAACGGACCATTTTCCACATTTCTGAAGCATGACGTAATGGGGGGTGTTATCTCTTTTGTCGAAAATCAGCCGTTTTTGCTCGAACATTAAATGCCTCCAAATGGTATTTAATTAACTTCCCGGGGTGAAGAAACCCTTTTTGAGAACTCAGAGTGAGTAAATTGGCCATTTTCATGCACTTTTAACCATTCCATAAATCTTGTGTTTTGGGCCCCTGGAAGCATGAAAATCACTTTAAACATGCTAATTTTAGCTCTAACACTGATGATCCACCTACAAATGTGAACTGACGTTCAAAAATAAAACATTTGAAAACGGACCATTTTCCACATTTCTGAAGCATGACGTAATGGGGGGGTGTTATCTCTTTTGTCGAAAATCAGCCGTTTTTGCTCGAACATTAAATGCCTCCAAATGGTATTTAATTAACTTCCCGAGCCCCTGGAAGCATGAAAATCACTTTAAACATGCTAATTTTAGCTCTAACACTGATGATCCACCTACAAATGTGAACTGACGTTCAAAAATAAAACATTTGAAAACGGACCATTTTCCACATTTCTGAAGCATGACGTAATGGGGGGGTGTTATCTCTTTTGTCGAAAATCATCCGTTTTTGCTCGAACATTAAATGCCTCCAAATGGTATTTATTTCACTTCCCGGGGTGAAGAAACCCTTTTTGAGAACTCAGAGTGAGTAAATTGGCCATTTTCATGCACTTTTAACCATTCCATTAATCTTGTGTTTTGGGCCCCTGGAAGCATGAAAATCACTTTAAACATGCTAATTTTAGCTCTAACACTGATGATCCACCTACAAATGTGAACTGACGTTCAAAAATAAAACATTTGAAAACGGACCATTTTCCACATTTCTGAAGCATGACGTAATGGGGGGGTGTTATCTCTTTTGTCGAAAATCAGCCGTTTTTGCTCGAACATTAAATGCCTCCAAATGGTATTTAATTAACTTCCCGAGCCCCTGGAAGCATGAAAATCACTTTAAACATGCTAATTTTAGCTCTAACACTGATGATCCACCTACAAATGTGAACTGACGTTCAAAAATAAAACATTTGAAAACGGACCATTTTCCACATTTCTGAAACATGACGTAATGGGGGGGTGTTATCTCTTTTGTCGAAAATCAGCCGTTTTTGCTCGAACATTAAATGCCTCCAAATGGTATTTAATTAACTTCCCGAGCCCCTGGAAGCATGAAAATCACTTTAAACATGCTAATTTTAGCTCTAACACTGATGATCCACCTACAAATGTGAACTGACGTTCAAAAATAAAACATTTGAAAACGGACCATTTTCCACATTTCTGAAGCATGACGTAATGGGGGGGTGTTATCTCTTTTGTCGAAAATCAGCCGTTTTTGCTCGAACATTAAATGCCTCCAAATGGTATTTAATTAACTTCCCGAGCCCCTGGAAGCATGAAAATCACTTTAAACATGCTAATTTTAGCTCTAACACTGATGATCCACCTACAAATGTGAACTGACGTTCAAAAATAAAACATTTGAAAACGGACCATTTTCCACATTTCTGAAGCATGACGTAATGGGGGGGTGTTATCTCTTTTGTCGAAAATCATCCGTTTTTGCTCGAACATTAAATGCCTCCAAATGGTATTTATTTCACTTCCCGGGGTGAAGAAACCCTTTTTGAGAACTCAGAGTGAGTAAATTGGCCATTTTCATGCACTTTTAACCATTCCATTAATCTTGTGTTTTGGGCCCCTGGAAGCATGAAAATCACTTTAAACATGCTAATTTTAGCTCTAACACTGATGATCCACCTACAAATGTGAAATGACGTTCAAAAATAAAACATTTGAAAACGGACCATTTTCCACATTTCTGAAGCATGACGTAATGGGGGGGTGTTATCTCTTTTGTCGAAAATCAGCCGTTTTTGCTCGAACATTAAATGCCTCCAAATGGTATTTAATTAACTTCCCGAGCCCCTGGAAGCATGAAAATCACTTTAAACATGCTAATTTTAGCTCTAACACTGATGATCCACCTACAAATGTGAACTGACGTTCAAAAATAAAACATTTGAAAACTGACCATTTTCCACATTTCTGAAGCATGACGTAATGGGGGGGTGTTATCTCTTTTGTCGAAAATCAGCCGTTTTTGCTCGAACATTAAATGCCTCCAAATGGTATTTAATTAACTTCCCGGGGTGAAGAAACCCTTTTTGAGAACTCAGAGTGAGTAAATTGGCCATTTTCATGCACTTTTAACCATTCCATAAATCTTGTGTTTTGGGCCCCTGGAAGCATGAAAATCACTTTAAACATGCTAATTTTAGCTCTAACACTGATGATCCACCTACAAATGTGAACTGACGTTCAAAAATAAAACATTTGAAAACGGACCATTTTCCACATTTCTGAAGCATGACGTAATGGGGGGGTGTTATCTCTTTTGTCGAAAATCAGCCGTTTTTGCTCGAACATTAAATGCCTCCAAATGGTATTTAATTAACTTGCCGAGCCCCTGGAAGCATGAAAATCACTTTAAACATGCTAATTTTAGCTCTAACACTGATGATCCACCTACAAATGTGAACTGACGTTCAAAAATAAAACATTTGAAAACGGACCATTTTCCACATTTCTGAAGCATGACGTAATGGGGGGGTGTTATCTCTTTTGTCGAAAATCAGCCGTTTTTGCTCGAACATTAAATGCCTCCAAATGGTATTTATTTCACTTCCCGGGGTGAAGAAACCCTTTTTGAGAACTCAGAGTGAGTACATTGGCCATTTTCATGCACTTTTAACCATTCCATAAATCTTGTGTTTTGGGCCCCTGGAAGCATGAAAATCACTTTAAACATGCTAATTTTAGCTCTAACACTGATGATCCACCTACAAATGTGAACTGACGTTCAAAAATAAAACATTTGAAAACGGACCATTTTCCACATTTCTGAAGCATGACGTAATGGGGGGGTGTTATCTCTTTTGTCGAAAATCAGCCGTTTTTGCTCGAACATTAAATGCCTCCAAATGGTATTTAATTAACTTCCCGAGCCCCTGGAAGCATGAAAATCACTTTAAACATGCTAATTTTAGCTCTAACACTGATGATCCACCTACAAATGTGAACTGACGTTCAAAAATAAAACATTTGAAAACGGACCATTTTCCACATTTCTGAAGCATGACGTAATGGGGGGGTGTTATCTCTTTTGTCGAAAATCAGCCATTTTTGCTCGAACATTAAATGCCTCCAAATGGTATTTAATTAACTTCCCGAGACCCTGGAAGCATGAAAATCACTTTAAACATGCTAATTTTAGCTCTAACACTGATGATCCACCTACAAATGTGAACTGACGTTCAAAAATAAAACATTTGAAAACGGACCATTTTCCACATTTCTGAAGCATGACGTAATGGGGGGGTGTTATCTCTTTTGTCGAAAATCAGCCGTTTTTGCTCGAACATTAAATGCCTCCAAATGGTATTTAATTAACTTCCCGAGCCCCTGGAAGCATGAAAATCACTTTAAACATGCTAATTTTAGCTCTAACACTGATGATCCACCTACAAATGTGAACTGACGTTCAAAAATAAAACATTTGAAAACGGACCATTTTCCACATTTCTGAAGCATGACGTAATGGGGGGGTGTTATCTCTTTTGTCGAAAATCAGCCGTTTTTGCTCGAACATTAAATGCCTCCAAATGGTATTTAATTAACTTCCCGAGCCCCTGGAAGCATGAAAATCACTTTAAACATGCTAATTTTAGCTCTAACACTGATGATCCACCTACAAATGTGAACTGACGTTCAAAAATAAAACATTTGAAAACGGACCATTTTCCACATTTCTGAAGCATGACGTAATGGGGGGGTGTTATCTCTTTTGTCGAAAATCAGCCGTTTTTGCTCGAACATTAAATGCCTCCAAATGGTATTTAATTAACTTCCCGAGCCCCTGGAAGCATGAAAATCACTTTAAACATGCTAATTTTAGCTCTAACACTGATGATCCACCTACAAATGTGAACTGACGTTCAAAAATAAAACATTTGAAAACGGACCATTTTCCACATTTCTGAAGCATGACGTAATGGGGGGGTGTTATCTCTTTTGTCGAAAATCAGCCGTTTTTGCTCGAACATTAATGCATCCAAATGGTATTTAATTAACTTCCCGAGCCCCTGGAAGCATGAAAATCACTTTAAACATGCTAATTTTAGCTCTAACACTGATGATCCACCTACAAATGTGAACTGACGTTTAAAAATAAAACATTTGAAAACGGACCATTTTCCACATTTCTGAAGCATGACGTAATGGGGGGTGTTATCTCTTTTGTCGAAAATCAGCCGTTTTTGCTCGAACATTAAATGCCTCCAAATGGTATTTAATTAACTTCCCGGGGTGAAGAAACCCTTTTTGAGAACTCAGAGTGAGTAAATTGGCCATTTTCATGCACTTTTAACCATTCCATAAATCTTGTGTTTTGGGCCCCTGGAAGCATGAAAATCACTTTAAACATGCTAATTTTAGCTCTAACACTGATGATCCACCTACAAATGTGAACTGACGTTCAAAAATAAAACATTTGAAAACGGACCATTTTCCACATTTCTGAAGCATGACGTAATGGGGGGGTGTTATCTCTTTTGTCGAAAATCAGCCGTTTTTGCTCGAACATTAAATGCCTCCAAATGGTATTTAATTAACTTCCCGAGCCCCTGGAAGCATGAAAATCACTTTAAACATGCTAATTTTAGCTCTAACACTGATGATCCACCTACAAATGTGAACTGACGTTCAAAAATAAAACATTTGAAAACGGACCATTTTCCACATTTCTGAAGCATGACGTAATGGGGGGGTGTTATCTCTTTTGTTGAAAATCAGCCGTTTTTGCTCGAACATTAAATGCCTCCAAATGGTATTTAATTAACTTCCCGGGGTGAAGAAACCCTTTTTGAGAACTCAGAGTGAGTAAATTGGCCATTTTCATGCACTTTTAACCATTCCATAAATCTTGTGTTTTGGGCCCCTGGAAGCATGAAAATCACTTTAAACATGCTAATTTTAGCTCTAACACTGATGATCCACCTACAAATGTGAACTGACGTTCAAAAATAAAACATTTGAAAACGGACCATTTTCCACATTTCTGAAGCATGACGTAATGGGGGGGTGTTATCTCTTTTGTCGAAAATCAGCCGTTTTTGCTCGAACATTAAATGCCTCCAAATGGTATTTAATTAACTTCCCGGGGTGAAGAAACCCTTTTTGAGAACTCAGAGTGAGTAAATTGGCCATTTTCATGCACTTTTAACCATTCCATAAATCTTGTGTTTTGGGCCCCTGGAAGCATGAAAATCACTTTAAACATGCTAATTTTAGCTCTAACACTGATGATCCACCTACAAATGTGAACTGACGTTCAAAAATAAAACATTTGAAAACGGACCATTTTCCACATTTCTGAAGCATGACGTAATGGGGGGGTGTTATCTCTTTTGTCGAAAATCAGCCGTTTTTGCTCGAACATTAAATGCCTCCAAATGGTATTTATTTCACTTCCCGAGCCCCTGGAAGCATGAAAATCACTTTAAACATGCTAATTTTAGCTCTAACACTGATGATCCACCTACAAATGTGAACTGACGTTCAAAAATAAAACATTTGAAAACGGACCATTTTCCACATTTCTGAAGCATGACGTAATGGGGGGGTGTTATCTCTTTTGTCGAAAATCAGCCGTTTTTGCTCGAACATTAAATGCCTCCAAATGGTATTTATTTCACTTCCCGGGGTGAAGAAACCTTTTTTGAGAACTCAGAGTGAGTAAATTGGCCATTTTCATGCACTTTTAACCATTCCATAAATCTTGTGTTTTGGGCCCCTGGAAGCATGAAAATCACTTCAAACATGCTAATTTTAGCTCTAACACTGATGATCCACCTACAAATGTGAACTGACGTTCAAAAATAAAACATTTGAAAACAGACCATTTTCCACATTTCTGAAGCATGACGTAATGGGGGGGTGTTATCTCTTTTGTCGAAAATCAGCCGTTTTTGCTCGAACATTAAATGCCTCCAAATGGTATTTAATTAACTTCCCGAGCCCCTGGAAGCATGAAAATCACTTTAAACGTGCTAATTTTAGCTCTAACACTGATGATCCACCTACAAATGTGAACTGACGTTCAAAAATAAAACATTTGAAAACGGACCATTTTCCACATTTCTGAAGCATGACGTAATGGGGGGGTGTTATCTCTTTTGTCGAAAATCAGCCGTTTTTGCTCGAACATTAAATGCCTCCAAATGGTATTTAATTAACTTCCCGGGGTGAAGAAACCCTTTTTGAGAACTCAGAGTGAGTAAATTGGCCATTTTCATGCACTTTTAACCATTCCATAAATCTTGTGTTTTGGGCCCCTGGAAGCATGAAAATCAATTTAAACATGCTAATTTTAGCTCTAACACTGATGATCCACCTACAAATGTGAACTGACGTTCAAAAATAAAACATTTGAAAACGGACCATTTTCCACATTTCTGAAGCATGACGTAATGGGGGTGTTATCTCTTTTGTCGAAAATCAGCCGTTTTTGCTCGAACATTAAATGCCTCCAAATGGTATTTAATTAACTTCCCGAGCCCCTGGAAGCATGAAAATCACTTTAAACATGCTAATTTTAGCTCTAACACTGATGATCCACCTACAAATGTGAACTGACGTTCAAAAATAAAACATTTGAAAACGGACCATTTTCCACATTTCTGAAGCATGACGTAATGGGGGGGTGTTATCTCTTTTGTCGAAAATCAGCCGTTTTTGCTCGAACATTAAATGCCTCCAAATTGTATTTAATTAACTTCCCGGGGTGAAGAAACCCTTTTTGAGAACTCAGAGTGAGTAAATTGGCCATTTTCATGCACTTTTAACCATTCCCTAAATCTTGTGTTTTGGGCCCCTGGAAGCATGAAAATCACTTTAAACATGCTAATTTTAGCTCTAACACTGATGATCCACCTACAAATGTGAACTGACGTTCAAAAATAAAACATTTGAAAACGGACCATTTTCCACATTTCTGAAGCATGACGTAATGGGGGGGTGTTATCTCTTTTGTCGAAAATCAGCCGTTTTTGCTCGAACATTAAATGCCTCCAAATGGTATTTAATTAACTTCCCGGGGTGAAGAAACCCTTTTTGAGAACTCAGAGTGAGTAAATTGGCCATTTTCATGCACTTTTAACCATTCCATAAATCTTGTGTTTTGGGCCCCTGGAAGCATGAAAATCACTTTAAACATGCTAATTTTAGCTCTAACACTGATGATCCACCTACAAATGTGAACTGACGTTCAAAAATAAAACATTTGAAAACGGACCATTTTCCACATTTCTGAAGCATGACGTAATGGGGGGGTGTTATCTCTTTTGTCGAAAATCAGCCGTTTTTGCTCGAACATTAAATGCCTCCAAATGGTATTTAATTAACTTCCCGAGCCCCTGGAAGCATGAAAATCACTTTAAACATGCTAATTTTAGCTCTAACACTGATGATCCACCTACAAATGTGAACTGACGTTCAAAAATAAAACATTTGAAAACGGACCATTTTCCACATTTCTGAAGCATGACGTAATGGGGGGGTGTTATCTCTTTTGTCGAAAATCATCCGTTTTTGCTCGAACATTAAATGCCTCCAAATGGTATTTATTTCACTTCCCGGGGTGAAGAAACCCTTTTTGAGAACTCAGAGTGAGTAAATTGGCCATTTTCATGCACTTTTAACCATTCCATTAATCTTGTGTTTTGGGCCCCTGGAAGCATGAAAATCACTTTAAACATGCTAATTTTAGCTCTAACACTGATGATCCACCTACAAATGTGAACTGACGTTCAAAAATAAAACATTTGAAAACGGACCATTTTCCACATTTCTGAAGCATGACGTAATGGGGGGGTGTTATCTCTTTTGTCGAAAATCAGCCGTTTTTGCTCGAACATTAAATGCCTCCAAATGGTATTTAATTAACTTCCCGAGCCCCTGGAAGCATGAAAATCACTTTAAACATGCTAATTTTAGCTCTAACACTGATGATCCACCTACAAATGTGAACTGACGTTCAAAAATAAAACATTTGAAAACGGACCATTTTCCACATTTCTGAAACATGACGTAATGGGGGGGTGTTATCTCTTTTGTCGAAAATCAGCCGTTTTTGCTCGCACATTAAATGCCTCCAAATGGTATTTAATTAACTTCCCGAGCCCCTGGAAGCATGAAAATCACTTTAAACATGCTAATTTTAGCTCTAACACTGATGATCCACCTACAAATGTGAACTGACGTTCAAAAATAAAACATTTGAAAACGGACCATTTTCCACATTTCTGAAGCATGACGTAATGGGGGGGTGTTATCTCTTTTGTCGAAAATCAGCCGTTTTTGCTCGAACATTAAATGCCTCCAAATGGTATTTAATTAACTTCCCGAGCCCCTGGAAGCATGAAAATCACTTTAAACATGCTAATTTTAGCTCTAACACTGATGATCCACCTACAAATGTGAACTGACGTTCAAAAATAAAACATTTGAAAACGGACCATTTTCCACATTTCTGAAGCATGACGTAATGGGGGGGTGTTATCTCTTTTGTCGAAAATCATCCGTTTTTGCTCGAACATTAAATGCCTCCAAATGGTATTTATTTCACTTCCCGGGGTGAAGAAACCCTTTTTGAGAACTCAGAGTGAGTAAATTGGCCATTTTCATGCACTTTTAACCATTCCATTAATCTTGTGTTTTGGGCCCCTGGAAGCATGAAAATCACTTTAAACATGCTAATTTTAGCTCTAACACTGATGATCCACCTACAAATGTGAACTGACGTTCAAAAATAAAACATTTGAAAACGGACCATTTTCCACATTTCTGAAGCATGACGTAATGGGGGGGTGTTATCTCTTTTGTCGAAAATCAGCCGTTTTTGCTCGAACATTAAATGCCTCCAAATTGTATTTAATTAACTTCCCGGGGTGAAGAAACCCTTTTTGAGAACTCAGAGTGAGTAAATTGGCCATTTTCATGCACTTTTAACCATTCCTTAAATCTTGTGTTTTGGGCCCCTGGAAGCATGAAAATCACTTTAAACATGCTAATTTTAGCTCTAACACTGATGATCCACCTACAAATGTGAACTGACGTTCAAAAATAAAACATTTGAAAACGGACCATTTTCCACATTTCTGAAGCATGACGTAATGGGGGGGTGTTATCTCTTTTGTCGAAAATCAGCCGTTTTTGCTCGAACATTAAATGCCTCCAAATGGTATTTAATTAACTTCCCGGGGTGAAGAAACCCTTTTTGAGAACTCAGAGTGAGTAAATTGGCCATTTTCATGCACTTTTAACCATTCCATAAATCTTGTGTTTTGGGCCCCTGGAAGCATGAAAATCACTTTAAACATGCTAATTTTAGCTCTAACACTGATGATCCACCTACAAATGTGAACTGACGTTCAAAAATAAAACATTTGAAAACGGACCATTTTCCACATTTCTGAAGCATGACGTAATGGGGGGGTGTTATCTCTTTTGTCGAAAATCAGCCGTTTTTGCTCGAACATTAAATGCCTCCAAATGGTATTTAATTAACTTCCCGAGCCCCTGGAAGCATGAAAATCACTTTAAACATGCTAATTTTAGCTCTAACACTGATGATCCACCTACAAATGTGAACTGACGTTCAAAAATAAAACATTTGAAAACGGACCATTTTCCACATTTCTGAAGCATGACGTAATGGGGGGGTGTTATCTCTTTTGTCGAAAATCATCCGTTTTTGCTCGAACATTAAATGCCTCCAAATGGTATTTATTTCACTTCCCGGGGTGAAGAAACCCTTTTTGAGAACTCAGAGTGAGTAAATTGGCCATTTTCATGCACTTTTAACCATTCCATTAATCTTGTGTTTTGGGCCCCTGGAAGCATGAAAATCACTTTAAACATGCTAATTTTAGCTCTAACACTGATGATCCACCTACAAATGTGAACTGACGTTCAAAAATAAAACATTTGAAAACGGACCATTTTCCACATTTCTGAAGCATGACGTAATGGGGGGGTGTTATCTCTTTTGTCGAAAATCAGCCGTTTTTGCTCGAACATTAAATGCCTCCAAATGGTATTTAATTAACTTCCCGAGCCCCTGGAAGCATGAAAATCACTTTAAACATGCTAATTTTAGCTCTAACACTGATGATCCACCTACAAATGTGAACTGACGTTCAAAAATAAAACATTTGAAAACGGACCATTTTCCACATTTCTGAAACATGACGTAATGGGGGGGTGTTATCTCTTTTGTCGAAAATCAGCCGTTTTTGCTCGAACATTAAATGCCTCCAAATGGTATTTAATTAACTTCCCGAGCCCCTGGAAGCATGAAAATCACTTTAAACATGCTAATTTTAGCTCTAACACTGATGATCCACCTACAAATGTGAACTGACGTTCAAAAATAAAACATTTGAAAACGGACCATTTTCCACATTTCTGAAGCATGACGTAATGGGGGGGTGTTATCTCTTTTGTCGAAAATCAGCCGTTTTTGCTCGAACATTAAATGCCTCCAAATGGTATTTAATTAACTTCCCGAGCCCCTGGAAGCATGAAAATCACTTTAAACATGCTAATTTTAGCTCTAACACTGATGATCCACCTACAAATGTGAACTGACGTTCAAAAATAAAACATTTGAAAACGGACCATTTTCCACATTTCTGAAGCATGACGTAATGGGGGGGTGTTATCTCTTTTGTCGAAAATCATCCGTTTTTGCTCGAACATTAAATGCCTCCAAATGGTATTTATTTCACTTCCCGGGGTGAAGAAACCCTTTTTGAGAACTCAGAGTGAGTAAATTGGCCATTTTCATGCACTTTTAACCATTCCATTAATCTTGTGTTTTGGGCCCCTGGAAGCATGAAAATCACTTTAAACATGCTAATTTTAGCTCTAACACTGATGATCCACCTACAAATGTGAAATGACGTTCAAAAATAAAACATTTGAAAACGGACCATTTTCCACATTTCTGAAGCATGACGTAATGGGGGGGTGTTATCTCTTTTGTCGAAAATCAGCCGTTTTTGCTCGAACATTAAATGCCTCCAAATGGTATTTAATTAACTTCCCGAGCCCCTGGAAGCATGAAAATCACTTTAAACATGCTAATTTTAGCTCTAACACTGATGATCCACCTACAAATGTGAACTGACGTTCAAAAATAAAACATTTGAAAACGGACCATTTTCCACATTTCTGAAACATGACGTAATGGGGGGGTGTTATCTCTTTTGTCGAAAATCAGCCGTTTTTGCTCGAACATTAAATGCCTCCAAATGGTATTTAATTAACTTCCCGAGCCCCTGGAAGCATGAAAATCACTTTAAACATGCTAATTTTAGCTCTAACACTGATGATCCACCTACAAATGTGAACTGACGTTCAAAAATAAAACATTTGAAAACTGACCATTTTCCACATTTCTGAAGCATGACGTAATGGGGGGGTGTTATCTCTTTTGTCGAAAATCAGCCGTTTTTGCTCGAACATTAAATGCCTCCAAATGGTATTTAATTAACTTCCCGGGGTGAAGAAACCCTTTTTGATAACTCAGAGTGAGTAAATTGGCCATTTTCATGCACTTTTAACCATTCCATAAATCTTGTGTTTTGGGCCCCTGGAAGCATGAAAATCACTTTAAACATGCTAATTTTAGCTCTAACACTGATGATCCACCTACAAATGTGAACTGACGTTCAAAAATAAAACATTTGAAAACGGACCATTTTCCACATTTCTGAAGCATGACGTAATGGGGGGGTGTTATCTCTTTTGTCGAAAATCAGCCGTTTTTGCTCGAACATTAAATGCCTCCAAATGGTATTTAATTAACTTCCCGAGCCCCTGGAAGCATGAAAATCACTTTAAACATGCTAATTTTAGCTCTAACACTGATGATCCACCTACAAATGTGAACTGACGTTCAAAAATAAAACATTTGAAAACGGACCATTTTCCACATTTCTGAAGCATGACGTAATGGGGGGGTGTTATCTCTTTTGTCGAAAATCAGCCGTTTTTGCTCGAACATTAAATGCCTCCAAATGGTATTTATTTCACTTCCCGGGGTGAAGAAACCCTTTTTGAGAACTCAGAGGGAGTACATTGGCCATTTTCATGCACTTTTAACCATTCCATAAATCTTGTGTTTTGGGCCCCTGGAAGCATGAAAATCACTTTAAACATGCTAATTTTAGCTCTAACACTGATGATCCACCTACAAATGTGAACTGACGTTCAAAAATAAAACATTTGAAAACGGACCATTTTCCACATTTCTGAAGCATGACGTAATGGGGGGGTGTTATCTCTTTTGTCGAAAATCAGCCGTTTTTGCTCGAACATTAATGCATCCAAATGGTATTTAATTAACTTCCCGAGCCCCTGGAAGCATGAAAATCACTTTAAACATGCTAATTTTAGCTCTAACACTGATGATCCACCTACAAATGTGAACTGACGTTTAAAAATAAAACATTTGAAAACGGACCATTTTCCACATTTCTGAAGCATGACGTAATGGGGGGGTGTTATCTCTTTTGTCGAAAATCAGCCGTTTTTGCTCGAACATTAAATGCCTCCAAATGGTATTTAATTAACTTCCCGGGGTGAAGAAACCCTTTTTGAGAACTCAGAGTGAGTAAATTGGCCATTTTCATGCACTTTTAACCATTCCATAAATCTTGTGTTTTGGGCCCCTGGAAGCATGAAAATCACTTTAAACATGCTAATTTTAGCTCTAACACTGATGATCCACCTACAAATGTGAACTGACGTTCAAAAATAAAACATTTGAAAACGGACCATTTTCCACATTTCTGAAGCATGACGTAATGGGGGGGTGTTATCTCTTTTGTCGAAAATCAGCCGTTTTTGCTCGAACATTAAATGCCTCCAAATGGTATTTAATTAACTTCCCGAGCCCCTGGAAGCATGAAAATCACTTTAAACATGCTAATTTTAGCTCTAACACTGATGATCCACCTACAAATGTGAACTGACGTTCAAAAATAAAACATTTGAAAACGGACCATTTTCCACATTTCTGAAGCATGACGTAATGGGGGGGTGTTATCTCTTTTGTTGAAAATCAGCCGTTTTTGCTCGAACATTAAATGCCTCCAAATGGTATTTAATTAACTTCCCGGGGTGAAGAAACCCTTTTTGAGAACTCAGAGTGAGTAAATTGGCCATTTTCATGCACTTTTAACCATTCCATAAATCTTGTGTTTTGGGCCCCTGGAAGCATGAAAATCACTTTAAACATGCTAATTTTAGCTCTAACACTGATGATCCACCTACAAATGTGAACTGACGTTCAAAAATAAAACATTTGAAAACGGACCATTTTCCACATTTCTGAAGCATGACGTAATGGGGGGGTGTTATCTCTTTTGTCGAAAATCAGCCGTTTTTGCTCGAACATTAAATGCCTTCAAATGGTATTTATTTCACTTCCCGAGCCACTGGAAGCATGAAAATCACTTTAAACATGCTAATTTTAGCTCTAACACTGATGATCCACCTACAAATGTGAACTGACGTTCAAAAATAAAACATTTGAAAACGGACCATTTTCCACATTTCTGAAGCATGACGTAATGGGGGGGTGTTATCTCTTTTGTCGAAAATCAGCCGTTTTTGCTCGAACATTAAATGCCTCCAAATGGTATTTATTTCACTTCCCGAGCCCCTGGAAGCATGAAAATCACTTTAAACATGCTAATTTTAGCTCTAACACTGATGATCCACCTACAAATGTGAACTGACGTTCAAAAATAAAACATTTGAAAACGGACCATTTTCCACATTTCTGAAGCATGACGTAATGGGGGGGGTGTTATCTCTTTTGTCGAAAATCAGCCGTTTTTGCTCGAACATTAAATGCCTCCAAATGGTATTTATTTCACTTCCCGAGCCCCTGGAAGCATGAAAATCACTTTAAACATGCTAATTTTAGCTCTAACACTGATGATCCACCTACAAATGTGAACTGACGTTCAAAAATAAAACATTTGAAAACGGACCATTTTCCACATTTCTGAAGCATGACGTAATGGGGGGGTGTTATCTCTTTTGTCGAAAATCAGCCGTTTTTGCTCGAACATTAAATGCCTCCAAATGGTATTTAATTAACTTCCCGAGCCCCTGGAAGCATGAAAATCACTTTAAACATGCTAATTTTAGCTCTAACACTGATGATCCACCTACAAATGTGAACTGACGTTCAAAAATAAAACATTTGAAAACGGACCATTTTCCACATTTCTGAAACATGACGTAATGGGGGGGTGTTATCTCTTTTGTCGAAAATCAGCCGTTTTTGCTCGAACATTAAATGCCTCCAAATGGTATTTAATTAACTTCCCGAGCCCCTGGAAGCATGAAAATCACTTTAAACATGCTAATTTTAGCTCTAACACTGATGATCCACCTACAAATGTGAACTGACGTTCAAAAATAAAACATTTGAAAACTGACCATTTTCCACATTTCTGAAGCATGACGTAATGGGGGGGTGTTATCTCTTTTGTCGAAAATCAGCCGTTTTTGCTCGAACATTAAATGCCTCCAAATGGTATTTAATTAACTTCCCGGGGTGAAGAAACCCTTTTTGAGAACTCAGAGTGAGTAAATTGGCCATTTTCATGCACTTTTAACCATTCCATAAATCTTGTGTTTTGGGCCCCTGGAAGCATGAAAATCACTTTAAACATGCTAATTTTAGCTCTAACACTGATGATCCACCTACAAATGTGAACTGACGTTCAAAAATAAAACATTTGAAAACGGACCATTTTCCACATTTCTGAAGCATGACGTAATGGGGGGGTGTTATCTCTTTTGTCGAAAATCAGCCGTTTTTGCTCGAACATTAAATGCCTCCAAATGGTATTTAATTAACTTCCCGAGCCCCTGGAAGCATGAAAATCACTTTAAACATGCTAATTTTAGCTCTAACACTGATGATCCACCTACAAATGTGAACTGACGTTCAAAAATAAAACATTTGAAAACGGACCATTTTCCACATTTCTGAAGCATGACGTAATGGGGGGGTGTTATCTCTTTTGTCGAAAATCAGCCGTTTTTGCTCGAACATTAAATGCCTCCAAATGGTATTTATTTCACTTCCCGGGGTGAAGAAACCCTTTTTGAGAACTCAGAGTGAGTACATTGGCCATTTTCATGCACTTTTAACCATTCCATAAATCTTGTGTTTTGGGCCCCTGGAAGCATGAAAATCACTTTAAACATGCTAATTTTAGCTCTAACACTGATGATCCACCTACAAATGTGAACTGACGTTCAAAAATAAAACATTTGAAAACGGACCATTTTCCACATTTCTGAAGCATGACGTAATGGGGGGGTGTTATCTCTTTTGTCGAAAATCAGCCGTTTTTGCTCGAACATTAATGCATCCAAATGGTATTTAATTAACTTCCCGAGCCCCTGGAAGCATGAAAATCACTTTAAACATGCTAATTTTAGCTCTAACACTGATGATCCACCTACAAATGTGAACTGACGTTTAAAAATAAAACATTTGAAAACGGACCATTTTCCACATTTCTGAAGCATGACGTAATGGGGGGGTGTTATCTCTTTTGTCGAAAATCAGCCGTTTTTGCTCGAACATTAAATGCCTCCAAATGGTATTTAATTAACTTCCCGGGGTGAAGAAACCCTTTTTGAGAACTCAGAGTGAGTAAATTGGCCATTTTCATGCACTTTTAACCATTCCATAAATCTTGTGTTTTGGGCCCCTGGAAGCATGAAAATCACTTTAAACATGCTAATTTTAGCTCTAACACTGATGATCCACCTACAAATGTGAACTGACGTTCAAAAATAAAACATTTGAAAACGGACCATTTTCCACATTTCTGAAGCATGACGTAATGGGGGGGTGTTATCTCTTTTGTCGAAAATCAGCCGTTTTTGCTCGAACATTAAATGCCTCCAAATGGTATTTAATTAACTTCCCGAGCCCCTGGAAGCATGAAAATCACTTTAAACATGCTAATTTTAGCTCTAACACTGATGATCCACCTACAAATGTGAACTGACGTTCAAAAATAAAACATTTGAAAACGGACCATTTTCCACATTTCTGAAGCATGACGTAATGGGGGGGTGTTATCTCTTTTGTTGAAAATCAGCCGTTTTTGCTCGAACATTAAATGCCTCCAAATGGTATTTAATTAACTTCCCGGGGTGAAGAAACCCTTTTTGAGAACTCAGAGTGAGTAAATTGGCCATTTTCATGCACTTTTAACCATTCCATAAATCTTGTGTTTTGGGCCCCTGGAAGCATGAAAATCACTTTAAACATGCTAATTTTAGCTCTAACACTGATGATCCACCTACAAATGTGAACTGACGTTCAAAAATAAAACATTTGAAAACGGACCATTTTCCACATTTCTGAAGCATGACGTAATGGGGGGGTGTTATCTCTTTTGTCGAAAATCAGCCGTTTTTGCTCGAACATTAAATGCCTTCAAATGGTATTTATTTCACTTCCCGAGCCACTGGAAGCATGAAAATCACTTTAAACATGCTAATTTTAGCTCTAACACTGATGATCCACCTACAAATGTGAACTGACGTTCAAAAATAAAACATTTGAAAACGGACCATTTTCCACATTTCTGAAGCATGACGTAATGGGGGGGTGTTATCTCTTTTGTCGAAAATCAGCCGTTTTTGCTCGAACATTAAATGCCTCCAAATGGTATTTATTTCACTTCCCGAGCCCCTGGAAGCATGAAAATCACTTTAAACATGCTAATTTTAGCTCTAACACTGATGATCCACCTACAAATGTGAACTGACGTTCAAAAATAAAACATTTGAAAACGGACCATTTTCCACATTTCTGAAGCATGACGTAATGGGGGGGGTGTTATCTCTTTTGTCGAAAATCAGCCGTTTTTGCTCGAACATTAAATGCCTCCAAATGGTATTTATTTCACTTCCCGAGCCCCTGGAAGCATGAAAATCACTTTAAACATGCTAATTTTAGCTCTAACACTGATGATCCACCTACAAATGTGAACTGACGTTCAAAAATAAAACATTTGAAAACGGACCATTTTCCACATTTCTGAAGCATGACGTAATGGGGGGGTGTTATCTCTTTTGTCGAAAATCAGCCGTTTTTGCTCGAACATTAAATGCCTCCAAATGGTATTTAATTAACTTCCCGAGCCCCTGGAAGCATGAAAATCACTTTAAACATGCTAATTGTAGCTCTAACACTGATGATCCACCTACAAATGTGAACTGACGTTCAAAAATAAAACATTTGAAAACGGACCATTTTCCACATTTCTGAAGCATGACGTAATGGGGGGGGTGTTATCTCTTTTGTCGAAAATCAGCCGTTTTTGCTCGAACATTAAATGCCTCCAAATGGTATTTAATTAACTTCCCGAGCCCCTGGAAGCATGAAAATCACTTTAAACATGCTAATTTTAGCTCTAACACTGATGATCCACCTACAAATGTGAACTGACGTTCAAAAATAAAACATTTGAAAACGGACCATTTTCCACATTTCTGAAGCATGACGTAATGGGGGGGTGTTATCTCTTTTGTCGAAAATCAGCCGTTTTTGCTCGAACATTAAATGCCTCCAAATGGTATTTAATTAACTTCCCGGGGTGAAGAAACCCTTTTTGAGAACTCAGAGTGAGTAAATTGGCCATTTTCATGCACTTTTAACCATTCCATAAATCTTGTGTTTTGGGCCCCTGGAAGCATGAAAATCACTTTAAACATGCTAATTTTAGCTCTAACACTGATGATCCACCTACAAATGTGAACTGACGTTCAAAAATAAAACATTTGAAAACGGACCATTTTCCACATTTCTGAAGCATGACGTAATGGGGGGGTGTTATCTCTTTTGTCGAAAATCAGCCGTTTTTGCTCGAACATTAAATGCCTCCAAATGGTATTTATTTCACTTCCCGAGCCCCTGGAAGCATGAAAATCACTTTAAACATGCTAATTTTAGCTCTAACACTGATGATCCACCTACAAATGTGAACTGACGTTCAAAAATAAAACATTTGAAAACGGACCATTTTCCACATTTCTGAAGCATGACGTAATGGGGGGGTGTTATCTCTTTTGTCGAAAATCAGCCGTTTTTGCTCGAACATTAAATGCCTCCAAATGGTATTTATTTCACTTCCCGGGGTGAAGAAACCTTTTTTGAGAACTCAGAGTGAGTAAATTGGCCATTTTCATGCACTTTTAACCATTCCATAAATCTTGTGTTTTGGGCCCCTGGAAGCATAAAAATCACTTCAAACATGCTAATTTTAGCTCTAACACTGATGATCCACCTACAAATGTGAACTGACGTTCAAAAATAAAACATTTGAAAACGGACCATTTTCCACATTTCTGAAGCATGACGTAATGGGGGGGGTGTTATATCTTTTGTCGAAAATCAGCCGTTTTTGCTCGAACATTAAATGCCTCCAAATGGTATTTAATTAACTTCCCGAGCCCCTGGAAGCATGAAAATCACTTTAAACATGCTAATTTTAGCTCTAACACTGATGATCCACCTACAAATGTGAACTGACGTTCAAAAATAAAACATTTGAAAACGGACCATTTTCCACATTTCTGAAGCATGACGTAATGAAGGGGTGTTATCTCTTTTGTCGAAAATCAGCCGTTTTTGCTCGAACATTAAATGCCTCCAAATGGTATTTAATTAACTTCCCGGGGTGAAGAAACCCTTTTTGAGAACTCAGAGTGAGTAAATTGGCCATTTTCATGCACTTTTAACCATTCCATAAATCTTGTGTTTTAGGCCCCTGGAAGCATGAAAATAACTTTAAACATGCTAATTTTAGCTCTAACACTGATGATCCACCTACAAATGTGAACTGACGTTCAAAAATAAAACATTTGAAAACGGACCATTTTCCACATTTCTGAAGCATGACGTAATGGGGGGTGTTATCTCTTTTGTCGAAAATCAGCCGTTTTTGCTCGAACATTAAATGCCTCCAAATGGTATTTAATTAACTTCCCGAGCCCCTGGAAGCATGAAAATCACTTTAAACATGCTAATTTTAGCTCTAACACTGATGATCCACCTACAAATGTGAACTGACGTTCAAAAATAAAACATTTGAAAACGGACCATTTTCCACATTTCTGAAGCATGACGTAATGGGGGGGTGTTATCTCTTTTGTCGAAAATCAGCCGTTTTTGCTCGAACATTAAATGCCTCCAAATGGTATTTAATTACCTTCCCGGGGTGAAGAAACCCTTTTTGAGAACTCAGAGTGAGTAAATTGGCCATTTTCATGCACTTTTAACCATTCCATAAATCTTGTGTTTTGGGCCCCTGGAAGCATGAAAATCACTTTAAACATGCTAATTTTAGCTCTAACACTGATGATCCACCTACAAATGTGAACTGACGTTCAAAAATAAAACATTTGAAAACGGACCATTTTCCACATTTCTGAAGCATGACGTAATGGGGGGGTGTTATCTCTTTTGTCGAAAATCAGCCGTTTTTGCTCGAACATTAAATGCCTCCAAATGGTATTTAATTAACTTCCCGGGGTGAAGAAACCCTTTTTGAGAACTCAGAGTGAGTAAATTGGCCATTTTCATGCACTTTTAACCATTCCATAAATCTTGTGTTTTGGGCCCCTGGAAGCATGAAAATCACTTTAAACATGCTAATTTTAGCTCTAACACTGATGATCCACCTACAAATGTGAACTGACGTTCAAAAATAAAACATTTGAAAACGGACCATTTTCCACATTTCTGAAGCATGACGTAATGGGGGGGTGTTATCTCTTTTGTCGAAAATCAGCCGTTTTTGCTCGAACATTAAATGCCTCCAAATGGTATTTAATTAACTTCCCGAGCCCCTGGAAGCATGAAAATCACTTTAAACATGCTAATTTTAGCTCTAACACTGATGATCCACCTACAAATGTGAACTGACGTTCAAAAATAAAACATTTGAAAACGGACCATTTTCCACATTTCTGAAGCATGACGTAATGGGGGGGTGTTATCTCTTTTGTCGAAAATCATCCGTTTTTGCTCGAACATTAAATGCCTCCAAATGGTATTTATTTCACTTCCCGGGGTGAAGAAACCCTTTTTGAGAACTCAGAGTGAGTAAATTGGCCATTTTCATGCACTTTTAACCATTCCATTAATCTTGTGTTTTGGGCCCCTGGAAGCATGAAAATCACTTTAAACATGCTAATTTTAGCTCTAACACTGATGATCCACCTACAAATGTGAACTGACGTTCAAAAATAAAACATTTGAAAACGGACCATTTTCCACATTTCTGAAGCATGACGTAATGGGGGGGTGTTATCTCTTTTGTCGAAAATCAGCCGTTTTTGCTCGAACATTAAATGCCTCCAAATGGTATTTAATTAACTTCCCGAGCCCCTGGAAGCATGAAAATCACTTTAAACATGCTAATTTTAGCTCTAACACTGATGATCCACCTACAAATGTGAACTGACGTTCAAAAATAAAACATTTGAAAACGGACCATTTTCCACATTTCTGAAACATGACGTAATGGGGGGGTGTTATCTCTTTTGTCGAAAATCAGCCGTTTTTGCTCGAACATTAAATGCCTCCAAATGGTATTTAATTAACTTCCCGAGCCCCTGGAAGCATGAAAATCACTTTAAACATGCTAATTTTAGCTCTAACACTGATGATCCACCTACAAATGTGAACTGACGTTCAAAAATAAAACATTTGAAAACGGACCATTTTCCACATTTCTGAAGCATGACGTAATGGGGGGGTGTTATCTCTTTTGTCGAAAATCAGCCGTTTTTGCTCGAACATTAAATGCCTCCAAATGGTATTTAATTAACTTCCCGAGCCCCTGGAAGCATGAAAATCACTTTAAACATGCTAATTTTAGCTCTAACACTGATGATCCACCTACAAATGTGAACTGACGTTCAAAAATAAAACATTTGAAAACGGACCATTTTCCACATTTCTGAAGCATGACGTAATGGGGGGGTGTTATCTCTTTTGTCGAAAATCATCCGTTTTTGCTCGAACATTAAATGCCTCCAAATGGTATTTATTTCACTTCCCGGGGTGAAGAAACCCTTTTTGAGAACTCAGAGTGAGTAAATTGGCCATTTTCATGCACTTTTAACCATTCCATTAATCTTGTGTTTTGGGCCCCTGGAAGCATGAAAATCACTTTAAACATGCTAATTTTAGCTCTAACACTGATGATCCACCTACAAATGTGAAATGACGTTCAAAAATAAAACATTTGAAAACGGACCATTTTCCACATTTCTGAAGCATGACGTAATGGGGGGGTGTTATCTCTTTTGTCGAAAATCAGCCGTTTTTGCTCGAACATTAAATGCCTCCAAATGGTATTTAATTAACTTCCCGAGCCCCTGGAAGCATGAAAATCACTTTAAACATGCTAATTTTAGCTCTAACACTGATGATCCACCTACAAATGTGAACTGACGTTCAAAAATAAAACATTTGAAAACGGACCATTTTCCACATTTCTGAAACATGACGTAATGGGGGGGTGTTATCTCTTTTGTCGAAAATCAGCCGTTTTTGCTCGAACATTAAATGCCTCCAAATGGTATTTAATTAACTTCCCGAGCCCCTGGAAGCATGAAAATCACTTTAAACATGCTAATTTTAGCTCTAACACTGATGATCCACCTACAAATGTGAACTGACGTTCAAAAATAAAACATTTGAAAACTGACCATTTTCCACATTTCTGAAGCATGACGTAATGGGGGGGTGTTATCTCTTTTGTCGAAAATCAGCCGTTTTTGCTCGAACATTAAATGCCTCCAAATGGTATTTAATTAACTTCCCGGGGTGAAGAAACCCTTTTTGATAACTCAGAGTGAGTAAATTGGCCATTTTCATGCACTTTTAACCATTCCATAAATCTTGTGTTTTGGGCCCCTGGAAGCATGAAAATCACTTTAAACATGCTAATTTTAGCTCTAACACTGATGATCCACCTACAAATGTGAACTGACGTTCAAAAATAAAACATTTGAAAACGGACCATTTTCCACATTTCTGAAGCATGACGTAATGGGGGGGTGTTATCTCTTTTGTCGAAAATCAGCCGTTTTTGCTCGAACATTAAATGCCTCCAAATGGTATTTAATTAACTTCCCGAGCCCCTGGAAGCATGAAAATCACTTTAAACATGCTAATTTTAGCTCTAACACTGATGATCCACCTACAAATGTGAACTGACGTTCAAAAATAAAACATTTGAAAACGGACCATTTTCCACATTTCTGAAGCATGACGTAATGGGGGGGTGTTATCTCTTTTGTCGAAAATCAGCCGTTTTTGCTCGAACATTAAATGCCTCCAAATGGTATTTATTTCACTTCCCGGGGTGAAGAAACCCTTTTTGAGAACTCAGAGGGAGTACATTGGCCATTTTCATGCACTTTTAACCATTCCATAAATCTTGTGTTTTGGGCCCCTGGAAGCATGAAAATCACTTTAAACATGCTAATTTTAGCTCTAACACTGATGATCCACCTACAAATGTGAACTGACGTTCAAAAATAAAACATTTGAAAACGGACCATTTTCCACATTTCTGAAGCATGACGTAATGGGGGGGTGTTATCTCTTTTGTCGAAAATCAGCCGTTTTTGCTCGAACATTAATGCATCCAAATGGTATTTAATTAACTTCCCGAGCCCCTGGAAGCATGAAAATCACTTTAAACATGCTAATTTTAGCTCTAACACTGATGATCCACCTACAAATGTGAACTGACGTTTAAAAATAAAACATTTGAAAACGGACCATTTTCCACATTTCTGAAGCATGACGTAATGGGGGGGTGTTATCTCTTTTGTCGAAAATCAGCCGTTTTTGCTCGAACATTAAATGCCTCCAAATGGTATTTAATTAACTTCCCGGGGTGAAGAAACCCTTTTTGAGAACTCAGAGTGAGTAAATTGGCCATTTTCATGCACTTTTAACCATTCCATAAATCTTGTGTTTTGGGCCCCTGGAAGCATGAAAATCACTTTAAACATGCTAATTTTAGCTCTAACACTGATGATCCACCTACAAATGTGAACTGACGTTCAAAAATAAAACATTTGAAAACGGACCATTTTCCACATTTCTGAAGCATGACGTAATGGGGGGGTGTTATCTCTTTTGTCGAAAATCAGCCGTTTTTGCTCGAACATTAAATGCCTCCAAATGGTATTTAATTAACTTCCCGAGCCCCTGGAAGCATGAAAATCACTTTAAACATGCTAATTTTAGCTCTAACACTGATGATCCACCTACAAATGTGAACTGACGTTCAAAAATAAAACATTTGAAAACGGACCATTTTCCACATTTCTGAAGCATGACGTAATGGGGGGGTGTTATCTCTTTTGTTGAAAATCAGCCGTTTTTGCTCGAACATTAAATGCCTCCAAATGGTATTTAATTAACTTCCCGGGGTGAAGAAACCCTTTTTGAGAACTCAGAGTGAGTAAATTGGCCATTTTCATGCACTTTTAACCATTCCATAAATCTTGTGTTTTGGGCCCCTGGAAGCATGAAAATCACTTTAAACATGCTAATTTTAGCTCTAACACTGATGATCCACCTACAAATGTGAACTGACGTTCAAAAATAAAACATTTGAAAACGGACCATTTTCCACATTTCTGAAGCATGACGTAATGGGGGGGTGTTATCTCTTTTGTCGAAAATCAGCCGTTTTTGCTCGAACATTAAATGCCTTCAAATGGTATTTATTTCACTTCCCGAGCCACTGGAAGCATGAAAATCACTTTAAACATGCTAATTTTAGCTCTAACACTGATGATCCACCTACAAATGTGAACTGACGTTCAAAAATAAAACATTTGAAAACGGACCATTTTCCACATTTCTGAAGCATGACGTAATGGGGGGGTGTTATCTCTTTTGTCGAAAATCAGCCGTTTTTGCTCGAACATTAAATGCCTCCAAATGGTATTTATTTCACTTCCCGAGCCCCTGGAAGCATGAAAATCACTTTAAACATGCTAATTTTAGCTCTAACACTGATGATCCACCTACAAATGTGAACTGACGTTCAAAAATAAAACATTTGAAAACGGACCATTTTCCACATTTCTGAAGCATGACGTAATGGGGGGGGTGTTATCTCTTTTGTCGAAAATCAGCCGTTTTTGCTCGAACATTAAATGCCTCCAAATGGTATTTATTTCACTTCCCGAGCCCCTGGAAGCATGAAAATCACTTTAAACATGCTAATTTTAGCTCTAACACTGATGATCCACCTACAAATGTGAACTGACGTTCAAAAATAAAACATTTGAAAACGGACCATTTTCCACATTTCTGAAGCATGACGTAATGGGGGGGTGTTATCTCTTTTGTCGAAAATCAGCCGTTTTTGCTCGAACATTAAATGCCTCCAAATGGTATTTAATTAACTTCCCGAGCCCCTGGAAGCATGAAAATCACTTTAAACATGCTAATTTTAGCTCTAACACTGATGATCCACCTACAAATGTGAACTGACGTTCAAAAATAAAACATTTGAAAACGGACCATTTTCCACATTTCTGAAACATGACGTAATGGGGGGGTGTTATCTCTTTTGTCGAAAATCAGCCGTTTTTGCTCGAACATTAAATGCCTCCAAATGGTATTTAATTAACTTCCCGAGCCCCTGGAAGCATGAAAATCACTTTAAACATGCTAATTTTAGCTCTAACACTGATGATCCACCTACAAATGTGAACTGACGTTCAAAAATAAAACATTTGAAAACTGACCATTTTCCACATTTCTGAAGCATGACGTAATGGGGGGGTGTTATCTCTTTTGTCGAAAATCAGCCGTTTTTGCTCGAACATTAAATGCCTCCAAATGGTATTTAATTAACTTCCCGGGGTGAAGAAACCCTTTTTGAGAACTCAGAGTGAGTAAATTGGCCATTTTCATGCACTTTTAACCATTCCATAAATCTTGTGTTTTGGGCCCCTGGAAGCATGAAAATCACTTTAAACATGCTAATTTTAGCTCTAACACTGATGATCCACCTACAAATGTGAACTGACGTTCAAAAATAAAACATTTGAAAACGGACCATTTTCCACATTTCTGAAGCATGACGTAATGGGGGGGTGTTATCTCTTTTGTCGAAAATCAGCCGTTTTTGCTCGAACATTAAATGCCTCCAAATGGTATTTAATTAACTTCCCGAGCCCCTGGAAGCATGAAAATCACTTTAAACATGCTAATTTTAGCTCTAACACTGATGATCCACCTACAAATGTGAACTGACGTTCAAAAATAAAACATTTGAAAACGGACCATTTTCCACATTTCTGAAGCATGACGTAATGGGGGGGTGTTATCTCTTTTGTCGAAAATCAGCCGTTTTTGCTCGAACATTAAATGCCTCCAAATGGTATTTATTTCACTTCCCGGGGTGAAGAAACCCTTTTTGAGAACTCAGAGTGAGTACATTGGCCATTTTCATGCACTTTTAACCATTCCATAAATCTTGTGTTTTGGGCCCCTGGAAGCATGAAAATCACTTTAAACATGCTAATTTTAGCTCTAACACTGATGATCCACCTACAAATGTGAACTGACGTTCAAAAATAAAACATTTGAAAACGGACCATTTTCCACATTTCTGAAGCATGACGTAATGGGGGGGTGTTATCTCTTTTGTCGAAAATCAGCCGTTTTTGCTCGAACATTAATGCATCCAAATGGTATTTAATTAACTTCCCGAGCCCCTGGAAGCATGAAAATCACTTTAAACATGCTAATTTTAGCTCTAACACTGATGATCCACCTACAAATGTGAACTGACGTTTAAAAATAAAACATTTGAAAACGGACCATTTTCCACATTTCTGAAGCATGACGTAATGGGGGGGTGTTATCTCTTTTGTCGAAAATCAGCCGTTTTTGCTCGAACATTAAATGCCTCCAAATGGTATTTAATTAACTTCCCGGGGTGAAGAAACCCTTTTTGAGAACTCAGAGTGAGTAAATTGGCCATTTTCATGCACTTTTAACCATTCCATAAATCTTGTGTTTTGGGCCCCTGGAAGCATGAAAATCACTTTAAACATGCTAATTTTAGCTCTAACACTGATGATCCACCTACAAATGTGAACTGACGTTCAAAAATAAAACATTTGAAAACGGACCATTTTCCACATTTCTGAAGCATGACGTAATGGGGGGGTGTTATCTCTTTTGTCGAAAATCAGCCGTTTTTGCTCGAACATTAAATGCCTCCAAATGGTATTTAATTAACTTCCCGAGCCCCTGGAAGCATGAAAATCACTTTAAACATGCTAATTTTAGCTCTAACACTGATGATCCACCTACAAATGTGAACTGACGTTCAAAAATAAAACATTTGAAAACGGACCATTTTCCACATTTCTGAAGCATGACGTAATGGGGGGGTGTTATCTCTTTTGTTGAAAATCAGCCGTTTTTGCTCGAACATTAAATGCCTCCAAATGGTATTTAATTAACTTCCCGGGGTGAAGAAACCCTTTTTGAGAACTCAGAGTGAGTAAATTGGCCATTTTCATGCACTTTTAACCATTCCATAAATCTTGTGTTTTGGGCCCCTGGAAGCATGAAAATCACTTTAAACATGCTAATTTTAGCTCTAACACTGATGATCCACCTACAAATGTGAACTGACGTTCAAAAATAAAACATTTGAAAACGGACCATTTTCCACATTTCTGAAGCATGACGTAATGGGGGGGTGTTATCTCTTTTGTCGAAAATCAGCCGTTTTTGCTCGAACATTAAATGCCTTCAAATGGTATTTATTTCACTTCCCGAGCCACTGGAAGCATGAAAATCACTTTAAACATGCTAATTTTAGCTCTAACACTGATGATCCACCTACAAATGTGAACTGACGTTCAAAAATAAAACATTTGAAAACGGACCATTTTCCACATTTCTGAAGCATGACGTAATGGGGGGGTGTTATCTCTTTTGTCGAAAATCAGCCGTTTTTGCTCGAACATTAAATGCCTCCAAATGGTATTTATTTCACTTCCCGAGCCCCTGGAAGCATGAAAATCACTTTAAACATGCTAATTTTAGCTCTCACTGATGATCCACCTACAAATGTGAACTGACGTTCAAAAACAAAACATTTGAAAACGGACCATTTTCCACATTTCTGAAGCATGACGTAATGGGGGGGGTGTTATCTCTTTTGTCGAAAATCAGCCGTTTTTGCTCGAACATTAAATGCCTCCAAATGGTATTTATTTCACTTCCCGGGGTGAAGAAACCCTTTTTGAGAACTCAGAGTGAGTAAATTGGCCATTTTCATGCACTTTTAACCATTCCATAAATCTTGTGTTTTGGGCCCCTGGAAGCATGAAAATCACTTTAAACATGCTAATTTTAGCTCTAACACTGATGATCCACCTACAAATGTGAACTGACGTTCAAAAATAAAACATTTGAAAACGGACCATTTTCCACATTTCTGAAGCATGACGTAATGGGGGGGTGTTATCTCTTTTGTCGAAAATCAGCCGTTTTTGCTCGAACATTAAATGCCTCCAAATGGTATTTAATTAACTTCCCGAGCCCCTGGAAGCATGAAAATCACTTTAAACATGCTAATTTTAGCTCTAACACTGATGATCCACCTACAAATGTGAACTGACGTTCAAAAATAAAACATTTGAAAACGGACCATTTTCCACATTTCTGAAGCATGACGTAATGGGGGGGTGTTATCTCTTTTGTCGAAAATCAGCCGTTTTTGCTCGAACATTAAATGCCTCCAAATGGTATTTAATTAACTTCCCGGGGTGAAGAAACCCTTTTTGAGAACTCAGAGTGAGTAAATTGGCCATTTTCATGCACTTTTAACCATTCCATAAATCTTGTGTTTTGGGCCCCTGGAAGCATGAAAATCACTTTAAACATGCTAATTTTAGCTCTAACACTGATGATCCACCTACAAATGTGAACTGACGTTCAAAAATAAAACATTTGAAAACGGACCATTTTCCACATTTCTGAAGCATGACGTAATGGGGGGGTGTTATCTCTTTTGTCGAAAATCAGCCGTTTTTGCTCGAACATTAAATGCCTCCAAATGGTATTTATTTCACTTCCCGAGCCCCTGGAAGCATGAAAATCACTTTAAACATGCTAATTTTAGCTCTAACACTGATGATCCACCTACAAATGTGAACTGACGTTCAAAAATAAAACATTTGAAAACGGACCATTTTCCACATTTCTGAAGCATGACGTAATGGGGGGGTGTTATCTCTTTTGTCGAAAATCAGCCGTTTTTGCTCGAACATTAAATGCCTCCAAATGGTATTTATTTCACTTCCCGGGGTGAAGAAACCTTTTTTGAGAACTCAGAGTGAGTAAATTGGCCATTTTCATGCACTTTTAACCATTCCATAAATCTTGTGTTTTGGGCCCCTGGAAGCATGAAAATCACTTCAAACATGCTAATTTTAGCTCTAACACTGATGATCCACCTACAAATGTGAACTGACGTTCAAAAATAAAACATTTGAAAACGGACCATTTTCCACATTTCTGAAGCATGACGTAATGGGGGGGTGTTATCTCTTTTGTCGAAAATCAGCCGTTTTTGCTCGAACATTAAATGCCTCCAAATGGTATTTAATTAACTTCCCGAGCCCCTGGAAGCATGAAAATCACTTTAAACATGCTAATTTTAGCTCTAACACTGATGATCCACCTACAAATGTGAACTGACGTTCAAAAATAAAACATTTGAAAACGGACCATTTTCCACATTTCTGAAGCATGACGTAATGAAGGGGTGTTATCTCTTTTGTCGAAAATCAGCCGTTTTTGCTCGAACATTAAATGCCTCCAAATGGTATTTAATTAACTTCCCGGGGTGAAGAAACCCTTTTTGAGAACTCAGAGTGAGTAAATTGGCCATTTTCATGCACTTTTAACCATTCCATAAATCTTGTGTTTTAGGCCCCTGGAAGCATGAAAATAACTTTAAACATGCTAATTTTAGCTCTAACACTGATGATCCACCTACAAATGTGAACTGACGTTCAAAAATAAAACATTTGAAAACGGACCATTTTCCACATTTCTGAAGCATGACGTAATGGGGGGTGTTATCTCTTTTGTCGAAAATCAGCCGTTTTTGCTCGAACATTAAATGCCTCCAAATGGTATTTAATTAACTTCCCGAGCCCCTGGAAGCATGAAAATCACTTTAAACATGCTAATTTTAGCTCTAACACTGATGATCCACCTACAAATGTGAACTGACGTTCAAAAATAAAACATTTGAAAACGGACCATTTTCCACATTTCTGAAGCATGACGTAATGGGGGGGTGTTATCTCTTTTGTCGAAAATCAGCCGTTTTTGCTCGAACATTAAATGCCTCCAAATGGTATTTAATTAACTTCCCGGGGTGAAGAAACCCTTTTTGAGAACTCAGAGTGAGTAAATTGGCCATTTTCATGCACTTTTAACCATTCCATAAATCTTGTGTTTTGGGCCCCTGGAAGCATGAAAATCACTTTAAACATGCTAATTTTAGCTCTAACACTGATGATCCACCTACAAATGTGAACTGACGTTCAAAAATAAAACATTTGAAAACGGACCATTTTCCACATTTCTGAAGCATGACGTAATGGGGGGGTGTTATCTCTTTTGTCGAAAATCAGCCGTTTTTGCTCGAACATTAAATGCCTCCAAATGGTATTTAATTAACTTCCCGGGGTGAAGAAACCCTTTTTGAGAACTCAGAGTGAGTAAATTGGCCATTTTCATGCACTTTTAACCATTCCATAAATCTTGTGTTTTGGGCCCCTGGAAGCATGAAAATCACTTTAAACATGCTAATTTTAGCTCTAACACTGATGATCCACCTACAAATGTGAACTGACGTTCAAAAATAAAACATTTGAAAACGGACCATTTTCCACATTTCTGAAGCATGACGTAAAGAAGGGGTGTTATCTCTTTTGTCGAAAATCAGCCGTTTTTGCTCGAACATTAAATGCCTCCAAATGGTATTTAATTAACTTCCCGGGGTGAAGAAACCCTTTTTGAGAACTCAGAGTGAGTAAATTGGCCATTTTCATGCACTTTTAACCATTCCATAAATCTTGTGTTTTAGGCCCCTGGAAGCATGAAAATAACTTTAAACATGCTAATTTTAGCTCTAACACTGATGATCCACCTACAAATGTGAACTGACGTTCAAAAATAAAACATTTGAAAACGGACCATTTTCCACATTTCTGAAGCATGACGTAATGGGGGGTGTTATCTCTTTTGTCGAAAATCAGCCGTTTTTGCTCGAACATTAAATGCCTCCAAATGGTATTTAATTAACTTCCCGGGGTGAAGAAACCCTTTTTGAGAACTCAGAGTGAGTAAATTGGCCATTTTCATGCACTTTTAACCATTCCATAAATCTTGTGTTTTAGGCCCCTGGAAGCATGAAAATAACTTTAAACATGCTAATTTTAGCTCTAACACTGATGATCCACCTACAAATGTGAACTGACGTTCAAAAATAAAACATTTGAAAACGGACCATTTTCCACATTTCTGAAGCATGACGTAATGGGGGGTGTTATCTCTTTTGTCGAAAATCAGCCGTTTTTGCTCGAACATTAAATGCCTCCAAATGGTATTTAATTAACTTCCCGAGCCCCTGGAAGCATGAAAATCACTTTAAACATGCTAATTTTAGCTCTAACACTGATGATCCACCTACAAATGTGAACTGACGTTCAAAAATAAAACATTTGAAAACGGACCATTTTCCACATTTCTGAAGCATGACGTAATGGGGGGTGTTATCTCTTTTGTCGAAAATCAGCCGTTTTTGCTCGAACATTAAATGCCTCCAAATGGTATTTAATTAACTTCCCGGGGTGAAGAAACCCTTTTTGAGAACTCAGAGTGAGTAAATTGGCCATTTTCATGCACTTTTAACCATTCCATAAATCTTGTGTTTTGGGCCCCTGGAAGCATGAAAATCACTTTAAACATGCTAATTTTAGCTCTAACACTGATGATCCACCTACAAATGTGAACTGACGTTCAAAAATAAAACATTTGAAAACGGACCATTTTCCACATTTCTGAAGCATGACGTAATGGGGGGGTGTTATCTCTTTTGTCGAAAATCAGCCGTTTTTGCTCGAACATTAAATGCCTCCAAATGGTATTTAATTAACTTCCCGGGGTGAAGAAACCCTTTTTGAGAACTCAGAGTGAGTAAATTGGCCATTTTCATGCACTTTTAACCATTCCATAAATCTTGTGTTTTGGGCCCCTGGAAGCATGAAAATCACTTTAAACATGCTAATTTTAGCTCTAACACTGATGATCCACCTACAAATGTGAACTGACGTTCAAAAATAAAACATTTGAAAACGGACCATTTTCCACATTTCTGAAGCATGACGTAATGGGGGGGTGTTATCTCTTTTGTCGAAAATCAGCCGTTTTTGCTCGAACATTAAATGCCTCCAAATGGTATTTAATTAACTTCCCGAGCCCCTGGAAGCATGAAAATCACTTTAAACATGCTAATTTTAGCTCTAACACTGATGATCCACCTACAAATGTGAACTGACGTTCAAAAATAAAACATTTGAAAACGGACCATTTTCCACATTTCTGAAGCATGACGTAATGGGGGGGTGTTATCTCTTTTGTCGAAAATCATCCGTTTTTGCTCGAACATTAAATGCCTCCAAATGGTATTTATTTCACTTCCCGGGGTGAAGAAACCCTTTTTGAGAACTCAGAGTGAGTAAATTGGCCATTTTCATGCACTTTTAACCATTCCATTAATCTTGTGTTTTGGGCCCCTGGAAGCATGAAAATCACTTTAAACATGCTAATTTTAGCTCTAACACTGATGATCCACCTACAAATGTGAACTGACGTTCAAAAATAAAACATTTGAAAACGGACCATTTTCCACATTTCTGAAGCATGACGTAATGGGGGGGTGTTATCTCTTTTGTCGAAAATCAGCCGTTTTTGCTCGAACATTAAATGCCTCCAAATGGTATTTAATTAACTTCCCGAGCCCCTGGAAGCATGAAAATCACTTTAAACATGCTAATTTTAGCTCTAACACTGATGATCCACCTACAAATGTGAACTGACGTTCAAAAATAAAACATTTGAAAACGGACCATTTTCCACATTTCTGAAGCATGACGTAATGGGGGGGGTGTTATCTCTTTTGTCGAAAATCAGCCGTTTTTGCTCGAACATTAAATGCCTCCAAATGGTATTTAATTAACTTCCCGAGCCCCTGGAAGCATGAAAATCACTTTAAACATGCTAATTTTAGCTCTAACACTGATGATCCACCTACAAATGTGAACTGACGTTCAAAAATAAAACATTTGAAAACGGACCATTTTCCACATTTCTGAAGCATGACGTAATGGGGGGGTGTTATCTCTTTTGTCGAAAATCAGCCGTTTTTGCTCGAACATTAAATGCCTCCAAATGGTATTTAATTAACTTCCCGGGGTGAAGAAACCCTTTTTGAGAACTCAGAGTGAGTAAATTGGCCATTTTCATGCACTTTTAACCATTCCATAAATCTTGTGTTTTGGGCCCCTGGAAGCATGAAAATCACTTTAAACATGCTAATTTTAGCTCTAACACTGATGATCCACCTACAAATGTGAACTGACGTTCAAAAATAAAACATTTGAAAACGGACCATTTTCCACATTTCTGAAGCATGACGTAATGGGGGGGTGTTATCTCTTTTGTCGAAAATCAGCCGTTTTTGCTCGAACATTAAATGCCTCCAAATGGTATTTAATTAACTTCCCGGGGTGAAGAAACCCTTTTTGAGAACTCAGAGTAAGTAAATTGGCCATTTTCATGCACTTTTAACCATTCCATAAATCTTGTATTTTGGGCCCCTGGAAGCATGAAAATCACTTTAAACATGCTAATTTTAGCTCTAACACTGATGATCCACCTACAAATGTGAACTGACGTTCAAAAATAAAACATTTGAAAACGGACCATTTTCCACATTTCTGAAGCATGACGTAATGGGGGGGTGTTATCTCTTTTGTCGAAAATCAGCCGTTTTTGCTCGAACATTAAATGCCTCCAAATGGTATTTAATTAACTTCCCGAGCCCCTGGAAGCATGAAAATCACTTTAAACATGCTAATTTTAGCTCTAACACTGATGATCCACCTACAAATGTGAACTGACGTTCAAAAATAAAACATTTGAAAACGGACCATTTTCCACATTTCTGAAGCATGACGTAATGGGGGGGGTGTTATCTCTTTTGTCGAAAATCAGCCGTTTTTGCTCGAACATTAAATGCCTCCAAATGGTATTTAATTAACTTCCCGAGCCCCTGGAAGCATGAAAATCACTTTAAACATGCTAATTTTAGCTCTAACACTGATGATCCACCTACAAATGTGAACTGACGTTCAAAAATAAAACATTTGAAAACGGACCATTTTCCACATTTCTGAAGCATGACGTAATGGGGGGGTGTTATCTCTTTTGTCGAAAATCAGCCGTTTTTGCTCGAACATTAAATGCCTCCAAATGGTATTTAATTAACTTCCCGGGGTGAAGAAACCCTTTTTGAGAACTCAGAGTGAGTAAATTGGCCATTTTCATGCACTTTTAACCATTCCATAAATCTTGTGTTTTGGGCCCCTGGAAGCATGAAAATCACTTTAAACATGCTAATTTTAGCTCTAACACTGATGATCCACCTACAAATGTGAACTGACGTTCAAAAATAAAACATTTGAAAACGGACCATTTTCCACATTTCTGAAGCATGACGTAATGGGGGGGTGTTATCTCTTTTGTCGAAAATCAGCCGTTTTTGCTCGAACATTAAATGCCTCCAAATGGTATTTAATTAACTTCCCGGGGTGAAGAAACCCTTTTTGAGAACTCAGAGTAAGTAAATTGGCCATTTTCATGCACTTTTAACCATTCCATAAATCTTGTATTTTGGGCCCCTGGAAGCATGAAAATCACTTTAAACATGCTAATTTTAGCTCTAACACTGATGATCCACCTACAAATGTGAACTGACGTTCAAAAATAAAACATTTGAAAACGGACCATTTTCCACATTTCTGAAGCATGACGTAATGGGGGGGTGTTATCTCTTTTGTCGAAAATCAGCCGTTTTTGCTCGAACATTAAATGCCTCCAAATGGTATTTAATTAACTTCCCGAGACCCTGGAAGCATGAAAATCACTTTAAACATGCTAATTTTAGCTCTAACACTGATGATCCACCTACAAATGTGAACTGACGTTCAAAAATAAAACATTTGAAAACGGACCATTTTCCACATTTCTGAAACATGACGTAATGGGGGGGTGTTATCTCTTTTGTCGAAAATCAGCCGTTTTTGCTCGAACATTAAATGCCTCCAAATGGTATTTAATTAACTTCCCGAGCCCCTGGAAGCATGAAAATCACTTTAAACATGCTAATTTTAGCTCTAACACTGATGATCCACCTACAAATGTGAACTGACGTTCAAAAATAAAACATTTGAAAACGGACCATTTTCCACATTTCTGAAGCATGACGTAATGGGGGGGTGTTATCTCTTTTGTCGAAAATCAGCCGTTTTTGCTCGAACATTTAATGCCTCCAAATGGTATTTAATTAACTTCCCGGGGTGAAGAAACCCTTTTTGAGAACTCAGAGTGAGTAAATTGGCCATTTTCATGCACTTTTAACCATTCCATAAATCTTGTGTTTTGGGCCCCTGGAAGCATGAAAATCACTTTAAACATGCTAATTTTAGCTCTAACACTGATGATCCACCTACAAATGTGAACTGACGTTCAAAAATAAAACATTTGAAAACGGACCATTTTCCACATTTCTGAAGCATGACGTAATGGGGGGGTGTTATCTCTTTTGTTGAAAATCAGCCGTTTTTGCTCGAACATTAAATGCCTCCAAATGGTATTTAATTAACTTCCCGGGGTGAAGAAACCCTTTTTGAGAAATCAGAGTGAGTAAATTGGCCATTTTCATGCACTTTTAACCATTCCATAAATCTTGTGTTTTGGGCCCCTGGAAGCATGAAAATCACTTTAAACATGCTAATTTTAGCTCTAACACTGATGATCCACCTACAAATGTGAACTGACGTTCAAAAATAAAACATTTGAAAACGGACCATTTTCCACATTTCTGAAGCATGACGTAATGGGGGGGTGTTATCTCTTTTGTCGAAAATCAGCCGTTTTTGCTCGAACATTAAATGCCTCCAAATGGTATTTATTTCACTTCCCGAGCCACTGGAAGCATGAAAATCACTTTAAACATGCTAATTTTAGCTCTAACACTGATGATCCACCTACAAATGTGAACTGACGTTCAAAAATAAAACATTTGAAAACGGACCATTTTCCACATTTCTGAAGCATGACGTAATGGGGGGGTGTTATCTCTTTTGTCGAAAATCAGCCGTTTTTGCTCGAACATTAAATGCCTCCAAATGGTATTTATTTCACTTCCCGAGCCCCTGGAAGCATGAAAATCACTTTAAACATGCTAATTTTAGCTCTAACACTGATGATCCACCTACAAATGTGAACTGACGTTCAAAAATAAAACATTTGAAAACGGACCATTTTCCACATTTCTGAAGCATGACGTAATGGGGGGGTGTTATCTCTTTTGTCGAAAATCAGCCGTTTTTGCTCGAACATTAAATGCCTCCAAATGGTATTTATTTCACTTCCCGGGGTGAAGAAACCCTTTTTGAGAACTCAGAGTGAGTAAATTGGCCATTTTCATGCACTTTTAACCATTCCATAAATCTTGTGTTTTGGGCCCCTGGAAGCATGAAAATCACTTTAAACATGCTAATTTTAGCTCTAACACTGATGATCCACCTACAAATGTGAACTGACGTTCAAAAATAAAACATTTGAAAACGGACCATTTTCCACATTTCTGAAGCATGACGTAATGGGGGGGTGTTATCTCTTTTGTCGAAAATCAGCCGTTTTTGCTCGAACATTAATGCATCCAAATAGTATTTAATTAACTTCCCGAGCCCCTGGAAGCATGAAAATCACTTTAAACATGCTAATTTTAGCTCTAACACTGATGATCCACCTACAAATGTGAACTGACGTTTAAAAATAAAACATTTGAAAACGGACCATTTTCCACATTTCTGAAGCATGACGTAATGGGGGGGTGTTATCTCTTTTGTCGAAAATCAGCCGTTTTTGCTCGAACATTAAATGCCTCCAAATGGTATTTAATTAACTTCCCGGGGTGAAGAAACCCTTTTTGAGAACTCAGAGTGAGTAAATTGGCCATTTTCATGCACTTTTAACCATTCCATAAATCTTGTGTTTTGGGCCCCTGGAAGCATGAAAATCACTTTAAACATGCTAATTTTAGCTCTAACACTGATGATCCACCTACAAATGTGAACTGACGTTTAAAAATAAAACATTTGAAAACGGACCATTTTCCACATTTCTGAAGCATGACGTGATGGGGGGGTGTTATCTCTTTTGTCGAAAATCAGCCGTTTTTGCTCGAACATTAAATGCCTCCAAATGGTATTTAATTAACTTCCCGAGCCCCTGGAAGCATGAAAATCACTTTAAACATGCTAATTTTAGCTCTAACACTGATGATCCACCTACAAATGTGAACTGACGTTCAAAAATAAAACATTTGAAAACGGACCATTTTCCACATTTCTGAAGCATGACGTAATGGGGGGGTGTTATCTCTTTTGTTGAAAATCAGCCGTTTTTGCTCGAACATTAAATGCCTCCAAATGGTATTTAATTAACTTCCCGGGGTGAAGAAACCCTTTTTGAGAACTCAGAGTGAGTAAATTGGCCATTTTCATGCACTTTTAACCATTCCATAAATCTTGTGTTTTGGGCCCCTGGAAGCATGAAAATCACTTTAAACATGCTAATTTTAGCTCTAACACTGATGATCCACCTACAAATGTGAACTGACGTTCAAAAATAAAACATTTGAAAACGGACCATTTTCCACATTTCTGAAGCATGACGTAATGGGGGGGTGTTATCTCTTTTGTCGAAAATCAGCCGTTTTTGCTCGAACATTAAATGCCTCCAAATGGTATTTATTTCACTTCCCGAACCACTGGAAGCATGAAAATCACTTTAAACATGCTAATTTTAGCTCTAACACTGATGATCCACCTACAAATGTGAACTGACGTTCAAAAATAAAACATTTGAAAACGGACCATTTTCCACATTTCTGAAGCATGACGTAATGGGGGGGTGTTATCTCTTTTGTCGAAAATCAGCCGTTTTTGCTCGAACATTAAATGCCTCCAAATGGTATTTATTTCACTTCCCGAGCCCCTGGAAGCATGAAAATCACTTTAAACATGCTAATTTTAGCTCTAACACTGATGATCCACCTACAAATGTGAACTGACGTTCAAAAATAAAACATTTGAAAACGGACCATTTTCCACATTTCTGAAGCATGACGTAATGGGGGGGGTGTTATCTCTTTTGTCGAAAATCAGCCGTTTTTGCTCGAACATTAAATGCCTCCAAATGGTATTTATTTCACTTCCCGAGCCCCTGGAAGCATGAAATCACTTTAAACATGCTAATTTTAGCTCTAACACTGATGATCCACCTACAAATGTGAACTGACGTTCAAAAATAAAACATTTGAAAACGGACCATTTTCCACATTTCTGAAGCATGACGTAATGGGGGGGTGTTATCTCTTTTGTCGAAAATCAGCCGTTTTTGCTCGAACATTAAATGCCTCCAAATGGTATTTAATTACCTTCCCGAGCCCCTGGAAGCATGAAAATCACTTTAAACATGCTAATTTTAGCTCTAACACTGATGATCCACCTACAAATGTGAACTGACGTTCAAAAATAAAACATTTGAAAACGGACCATTTTCCACATTTCTGAAGCATGACGTAATGGAGGGGTGTTATCTCTTTTGTCGAAAATCAGCCGTTTTTGCTCGAACATTAAATGCCTCCAAATGGTATTTAATTAACTTCCCGAGCCCCTGGAAGCATGAAAATCACTTTAAACATGCTAATTTTAGCTCTAACACTGATGATCCACCTACAAATGTGAACTGACGTTCAAAAATAAAACATTTGAAAACGGACCATTTTCCACATTTCTGAAGCATGACGTAATGGGGGGGTGTTATCTCTTTTGTCGAAAATCAGCCGTTTTTGCTCGAACATTAAATGCCTCCAAATGGTATTTAATTAACTTCCCGGGGTGAAGAAACCCTTTTTGAGAACTCAGAGTGAGTAAATTGGCCATTTTCATGCACTTTTAACCATTCCATAAATCTTGTGTTTTGGGCCCCTGGAAGCATGAAAATCACTTTAAACATGCTAATTTTAGCTCTAACACTGATGATCCACCTACAAATGTGAACTGACGTTCAAAAATAAAACATTTGAAAACGGACCATTTTCCACATTTCTGAAGCATGACGTAATGGGGGGGTGTTATCTCTTTTGTCGAAAATCAGCCGTTTTTGCTCGAACATTAAATGCCTCCAAATGGTATTTATTTCACTTCCCGAGCCCCTGGAAGCATGAAAATCACTTTAAACATGCTAATTTTAGCTCTAACACTGATGATCCACCTACAAATGTGAACTGACGTTCAAAAATAAAACATTTGAAAACGGACCATTTTCCACATTTCTGAAGCATGACGTAATGGGGGGGTGTTATCTCTTTTGTCGAAAATCAGCCGTTTTTGCTCGAACATTAAATGCCTCCAAATGGTATTTATTTCACTTCCCGGGGTGAAGAAACCTTTTTTGAGAACTCAGAGTGAGTAAATTGGCCATTTTCATGCACTTTTAACCATTCCATAAATCTTGTGTTTTGGGCCCCTGGAAGCATGAAAATCACTTCAAACATGCTAATTTTAGCTCTAACACTGATGATCCACCTACAAATGTGAACTGACGTTCAAAAATAAAACATTTGAAAACGGACCATTTTCCACATTTCTGAAGCATGACGTAATGGGGGGGTGTTATCTCTTTTGTCGAAAATCAGCCGTTTTTGCTCGAACATTAAATGCCTCCAAATGGTATTTAATTAACTTCCCGAGCCCCTGGAAGCATGAAAATCACTTTAAACGTGCTAATTTTAGCTCTAACACTGATGATCCACCTACAAATGTGAACTGACGTTCAAAAATAAAACATTTGAAAACGGACCATTTTCCACATTTCTGAAGCATGACGTAATGGGGGGGTGTTATCTCTTTTGTCGAAAATCAGCCGTTTTTGCTCGAACATTAAATGCCTCCAAATGGTATTTAATTAACTTCCCGGGGTGAAGAAACCCTTTTTGAGAACTCAGAGTGAGTAAATTGGCCATTTTCATGCACTTTTAACCATTCCATAAATCTTGTGTTTTGGGCCCCTGGAAGCATGAAAATCAATTTAAACATGCTAATTTTAGCTCTAACACTGATGATCCACCTACAAATGTGAACTGACGTTCAAAAATAAAACATTTGAAAACGGACCATTTTCCACATTTCTGAAGCATGACGTAATGGGGGTGTTATCTCTTTTGTCGAAAATCAGCCGTTTTTGCTCGAACATTAAATGCCTCCAAATGGTATTTAATTAACTTCCCGAGCCCCTGGAAGCATGAAAATCACTTTAAACATGCTAATTTTAGCTCTAACACTGATGATCCACCTACAAATGTGAACTGACGTTCAAAAATAAAACATTTGAAAACGGACCATTTTCCACATTTCTGAAGCATGACGTAATGGGGGGGTGTTATCTCTTTTGTCGAAAATCAGCCGTTTTTGCTCGAACATTAAATGCCTCCAAATTGTATTTAATTAACTTCCCGGGGTGAAGAAACCCTTTTTGAGAACTCAGAGTGAGTAAATTGGCCATTTTCATGCACTTTTAACCATTCCTTAAATCTTGTGTTTTGGGCCCCTGGAAGCATGAAAATCACTTTAAACATGCTAATTTTAGCTCTAACACTGATGATCCACCTACAAATGTGAACTGACGTTCAAAAATAAAACATTTGAAAACGGACCATTTTCCACATTTCTGAAGCATGACGTAATGGGGGGGTGTTATCTCTTTTGTCGAAAATCAGCCGTTTTTGCTCGAACATTAAATGCCTCCAAATGGTATTTAATTAACTTCCCGGGGTGAAGAAACCCTTTTTGAGAACTCAGAGTGAGTAAATTGGCCATTTTCATGCACTTTTAACCATTCCATAAATCTTGTGTTTTGGGCCCCTGGAAGCATGAAAATCACTTTAAACATGCTAATTTTAGCTCTAACACTGATGATCCACCTACAAATGTGAACTGACGTTCAAAAATAAAACATTTGAAAACGGACCATTTTCCACATTTCTGAAGCATGACGTAATGGGGGGGTGTTATCTCTTTTGTCGAAAATCAGCCGTTTTTGCTCGAACATTAAATGCCTCCAAATGGTATTTAATTAACTTCCCGAGCCCCTGGAAGCATGAAAATCACTTTAAACATGCTAATTTTAGCTCTAACACTGATGATCCACCTACAAATGTGAACTGACGTTCAAAAATAAAACATTTGAAAACGGACCATTTTCCACATTTCTGAAGCATGACGTAATGGGGGGGTGTTATCTCTTTTGTCGAAAATCATCCGTTTTTGCTCGAACATTAAATGCCTCCAAATGGTATTTATTTCACTTCCCGGGGTGAAGAAACCCTTTTTGAGAACTCAGAGTGAGTAAATTGGCCATTTTCATGCACTTTTAACCATTCCATTAATCTTGTGTTTTGGGCCCCTGGAAGCATGAAAATCACTTTAAACATGCTAATTTTAGCTCTAACACTGATGATCCACCTACAAATGTGAACTGACGTTCAAAAATAAAACATTTGAAAACGGACCATTTTCCACATTTCTGAAGCATGACGTAATGGGGGGGTGTTATCTCTTTTGTCGAAAATCAGCCGTTTTTGCTCGAACATTAAATGCCTCCAAATGGTATTTAATTAACTTCCCGAGCCCCTGGAAGCATGAAAATCACTTTAAACATGCTAATTTTAGCTCTAACACTGATGATCCACCTACAAATGTGAACTGACGTTCAAAAATAAAACATTTGAAAACGGACCATTTTCCACATTTCTGAAACATGACGTAATGGGGGGGTGTTATCTCTTTTGTCGAAAATCAGCCGTTTTTGCTCGAACATTAAATGCCTCCAAATGGTATTTAATTAACTTCCCGAGCCCCTGGAAGCATGAAAATCACTTTAAACATGCTAATTTTAGCTCTAACACTGATGATCCACCTACAAATGTGAACTGACGTTCAAAAATAAAACATTTGAAAACGGACCATTTTCCACATTTCTGAAGCATGACGTAATGGGGGGGTGTTATCTCTTTTGTCGAAAATCATCCGTTTTTGCTCGAACATTAAATGCCTCCAAATGGTATTTATTTCACTTCCCGGGGTGAAGAAACCCTTTTTGAGAACTCAGAGTGAGTAAATTGGCCATTTTCATGCACTTTTAACCATTCCATTAATCTTGTGTTTTGGGCCCCTGGAAGCATGAAAATCACTTTAAACATGCTAATTTTAGCTCTAACACTGATGATCCACCTACAAATGTGAAATGACGTTCAAAAATAAAACATTTGAAAACGGACCATTTTCCACATTTCTGAAGCATGACGTAATGGGGGGGTGTTATCTCTTTTGTCGAAAATCAGCCGTTTTTGCTCGAACATTAAATGCCTCCAAATGGTATTTAATTAACTTCCCGAGCCCCTGGAAGCATGAAAATCACTTTAAACATGCTAATTTTAGCTCTAACACTGATGATCCACCTACAAATGTGAACTGACGTTCAAAAATAAAACATTTGAAAACGGACCATTTTCCACATTTCTGAAGCATGACGTAATGGGGGGGTGTTATCTCTTTTGTCGAAAATCATCCGTTTTTGCTCGAACATTAAATGCCTCCAAATGGTATTTATTTCACTTCCCGGGGTGAAGAAACCCTTTTTGAGAACTCAGAGTGAGTAAATTGGCCATTTTCATGCACTTTTAACCATTCCATTAATCTTGTGTTTTGGGCCCCTGGAAGCATGAAAATCACTTTAAACATGCTAATTTTAGCTCTAACACTGATGATCCACCTACAAATGTGAAATGACGTTCAAAAATAAAACATTTGAAAACGGACCATTTTCCACATTTCTGAAGCATGACGTAATGGGGGGGTGTTATCTCTTTTGTCGAAAATCAGCCGTTTTTGCTCGAACATTAAATGCCTCCAAATGGTATTTAATTAACTTCCCGAGCCCCTGGAAGCATGAAAATCACTTTAAACATGCTAATTTTAGCTCTAACACTGATGATCCACCTACAAATGTGAACTGACGTTCAAAAATAAAACATTTGAAAACGGACCATTTTCCACATTTCTGAAACATGACGTAATGGGGGGGTGTTATCTCTTTTGTCGAAAATCAGCCGTTTTTGCTCGAACATTAAATGCCTCCAAATGGTATTTAATTAACTTCCCGAGCCCCTGGAAGCATGAAAATCACTTTAAACATGCTAATTTTAGCTCTAACACTGATGATCCACCTACAAATGTGAACTGACGTTCAAAAATAAAACATTTGAAAACTGACCATTTTCCACATTTCTGAAGCATGACGTAATGGGGGGGTGTTATCTCTTTTGTCGAAAATCAGCCGTTTTTGCTCGAACATTAAATGCCTCCAAATGGTATTTAATTAACTTCCCGGGGTGAAGAAACCCTTTTTGAGAACTCAGAGTGAGTAAATTGGCCATTTTCATGCACTTTTAACCATTCCATAAATCTTGTGTTTTGGGCCCCTGGAAGCATGAAAATCACTTTAAACATGCTAATTTTAGCTCTAACACTGATGATCCACCTACAAATGTGAACTGACGTTCAAAAATAAAACATTTGAAAACGGACCATTTTCCACATTTCTGAAGCATGACGTAATGGGGGGGTGTTATCTCTTTTGTCGAAAATCAGCCGTTTTTGCTCGAACATTAAATGCCTCCAAATGGTATTTAATTAACTTCCCGAGCCCCTGGAAGCATGAAAATCACTTTAAACATGCTAATTTTAGCTCTAACACTGATGATCCACCTACAAATGTGAACTGACGTTCAAAAATAAAACATTTGAAAACGGACCATTTTCCACATTTCTGAAGCATGACGTAATGGGGGGGTGTTATCTCTTTTGTCGAAAATCAGCCGTTTTTGCTCGAACATTAAATGCCTCCAAATGGTATTTATTTCACTTCCCGGGGTGAAGAAACCCTTTTTGAGAACTCAGAGTGAGTACATTGGCCATTTTCATGCACTTTTAACCATTCCATAAATCTTGTGTTTTGGGCCCCTGGAAGCATGAAAATCACTTTAAACATGCTAATTTTAGCTCTAACACTGATGATCCACCTACAAATGTGAACTGACGTTCAAAAATAAAACATTTGAAAACGGACCATTTTCCACATTTCTGAAGCATGACGTAATGGGGGGGTGTTATCTCTTTTGTCGAAAATCAGCCGTTTTTGCTCGAACATTAATGCATCCAAATGGTATTTAATTAACTTCCCGAGCCCCTGGAAGCATGAAAATCACTTTAAACATGCTAATTTTAGCTCTAACACTGATGATCCACCTACAAATGTGAACTGACGTTTAAAAATAAAACATTTGAAAACGGACCATTTTCCACATTTCTGAAGCATGACGTAATGGGGGGGTGTTATCTCTTTTGTCGAAAATCAGCCGTTTTTGCTCGAACATTAAATGCCTCCAAATGGTATTTAATTAACTTCCCGGGGTGAAGAAACCCTTTTTGAGAACTCAGAGTGAGTAAATTGGCCATTTTCATGCACTTTTAACCATTCCATAAATCTTGTGTTTTGGGCCCCTGGAAGCATGAAAATCACTTTAAACATGCTAATTTTAGCTCTAACACTGATGATCCACCTACAAATGTGAACTGACGTTCAAAAATAAAACATTTGAAAACGGACCATTTTCCACATTTCTGAAGCATGACGTAATGGGGGGGTGTTATCTCTTTTGTCGAAAATCAGCCGTTTTTGCTCGAACATTAAATGCCTCCAAATGGTATTTAATTAACTTCCCGAGCCCCTGGAAGCATGAAAATCACTTTAAACATGCTAATTTTAGCTCTAACACTGATGATCCACCTACAAATGTGAACTGACGTTCAAAAATAAAACATTTGAAAACGGACCATTTTCCACATTTCTGAAGCATGACGTAATGGGGGGGTGTTATCTCTTTTGTTGAAAATCAGCCGTTTTTGCTCGAACATTAAATGCCTCCAAATGGTATTTAATTAACTTCCCGGGGTGAAGAAACCCTTTTTGAGAACTCAGAGTGAGTAAATTGGCCATTTTCATGCACTTTTAACCATTCCATAAATCTTGTGTTTTGGGCCCCTGGAAGCATGAAAATCACTTTAAACATGCTAATTTTAGCTCTAACACTGATGATCCACCTACAAATGTGAACTGACGTTCAAAAATAAAACATTTGAAAACGGACCATTTTCCACATTTCTGAAGCATGACGTAATGGGGGGGTGTTATCTCTTTTGTCGAAAATCAGCCGTTTTTGCTCGAACATTAAATGCCTTCAAATGGTATTTATTTCACTTCCCGAGCCACTGGAAGCATGAAAATCACTTTAAACATGCTAATTTTAGCTCTAACACTGATGATCCACCTACAAATGTGAACTGACGTTCAAAAATAAAACATTTGAAAACGGACCATTTTCCACATTTCTGAAGCATGACGTAATGGGGGGGTGTTATCTCTTTTGTCGAAAATCAGCCGTTTTTGCTCGAACATTAAATGCCTCCAAATGGTATTTATTTCACTTCCCGAGCCCCTGGAAGCATGAAAATCACTTTAAACATGCTAATTTTAGCTCTAACACTGATGATCCACCTACAAATGTGAACTGACGTTCAAAAATAAAACATTTGAAAACGGACCATTTTCCACATTTCTGAAGCATGACGTAATGGGGGGGGGTGTTATCTCTTTTGTCGAAAATCAGCCGTTTTTGCTCGAACATTAAATGCCTCCAAATGGTATTTATTTCACTTCCCGAGCCCCTGGAAGCATGAAAATCACTTTAAACATGCTAATTTTAGCTCTAACACTGATGATCCACCTACAAATGTGAACTGACGTTCAAAAATAAAACATTTGAAAACGGACCATTTTCCACATTTCTGAAGCATGACGTAATGGGGGGGTGTTATCTCTTTTGTCGAAAATCAGCCGTTTTTGCTCGAACATTAAATGCCTCCAAATGGTATTTAATTAACTTCCCGAGCCCCTGGAAGCATGAAAATCACTTTAAACATGCTAATTGTAGCTCTAACACTGATGATCCACCTACAAATGTGAACTGACGTTCAAAAATAAAACATTTGAAAACGGACCATTTTCCACATTTCTGAAGCATGACGTAATGGGGGGGTGTTATCTCTTTTGTCGAAAATCATCCGTTTTTGCTCGAACATTAAATGCCTCCAAATGGTATTTATTTCACTTCCCGGGGTGAAGAAACCCTTTTTGAGAACTCAGAGTGAGTAAATTGGCCATTTTCATGCACTTTTAACCATTCCATTAATCTTGTGTTTTGGGCCCCTGGAAGCATGAAAATCACTTTAAACATGCTAATTTTAGCTCTAACACTGATGATCCACCTACAAATGTGAACTGACGTTCAAAAATAAAACATTTGAAAACGGACCATTTTCCACATTTCTGAAGCATGACGTAATGGGGGGGTGTTATCTCTTTTGTCGAAAATCAGCCGTTTTTGCTCGAACATTAAATGCCTCCAAATGGTATTTAATTAACTTCCCGAGCCCCTGGAAGCATGAAAATCACTTTAAACATGCTAATTTTAGCTCTAACACTGATGATCCACCTACAAATGTGAACTGACGTTCAAAAATAAAACATTTGAAAACGGACCATTTTCCACATTTCTGAAACATGACGTAATGGGGGGGTGTTATCTCTTTTGTCGAAAATCAGCCGTTTTTGCTCGAACATTAAATGCCTCCAAATGGTATTTAATTAACTTCCCGAGCCCCTGGAAGCATGAAAATCACTTTAAACATGCTAATTTTAGCTCTAACACTGATGATCCACCTACAAATGTGAACTGACGTTCAAAAATAAAACATTTGAAAACGGACCATTTTCCACATTTCTGAAGCATGACGTAATGGGGGGGTGTTATCTCTTTTGTCGAAAATCATCCGTTTTTGCTCGAACATTAAATGCCTCCAAATGGTATTTATTTCACTTCCCGGGGTGAAGAAACCCTTTTTGAGAACTCAGAGTGAGTAAATTGGCCATTTTCATGCACTTTTAACCATTCCATTAATCTTGTGTTTTGGGCCCCTGGAAGCATGAAAATCACTTTAAACATGCTAATTTTAGCTCTAACACTGATGATCCACCTACAAATGTGAAATGACGTTCAAAAATAAAACATTTGAAAACGGACCATTTTCCACATTTCTGAAGCATGACGTAATGGGGGGGTGTTATCTCTTTTGTCGAAAATCAGCCGTTTTTGCTCGAACATTAAATGCCTCCAAATGGTATTTAATTAACTTCCCGAGCCCCTGGAAGCATGAAAATCACTTTAAACATGCTAATTTTAGCTCTAACACTGATGATCCACCTACAAATGTGAACTGACGTTCAAAAATAAAACATTTGAAAACGGACCATTTTCCACATTTCTGAAGCATGACGTAATGGGGGGGTGTTATCTCTTTTGTCGAAAATCATCCGTTTTTGCTCGAACATTAAATGCCTCCAAATGGTATTTATTTCACTTCCCGGGGTGAAGAAACCCTTTTTGAGAACTCAGAGTGAGTAAATTGGCCATTTTCATGCACTTTTAACCATTCCATTAATCTTGTGTTTTGGGCCCCTGGAAGCATGAAAATCACTTTAAACATGCTAATTTTAGCTCTAACACTGATGATCCACCTACAAATGTGAAATGACGTTCAAAAATAAAACATTTGAAAACGGACCATTTTCCACATTTCTGAAGCATGACGTAATGGGGGGGTGTTATCTCTTTTGTCGAAAATCAGCCGTTTTTGCTCGAACATTAAATGCCTCCAAATGGTATTTAATTAACTTCCCGAGCCCCTGGAAGCATGAAAATCACTTTAAACATGCTAATTTTAGCTCTAACACTGATGATCCACCTACAAATGTGAACTGACGTTCAAAAATAAAACATTTGAAAACGGACCATTTTCCACATTTCTGAAACATGACGTAATGGGGGGGTGTTATCTCTTTTGTCGAAAATCAGCCGTTTTTGCTCGAACATTAAATGCCTCCAAATGGTATTTAATTAACTTCCCGAGCCCCTGGAAGCATGAAAATCACTTTAAACATGCTAATTTTAGCTCTAACACTGATGATCCACCTACAAATGTGAACTGACGTTCAAAAATAAAACATTTGAAAACTGACCATTTTCCACATTTCTGAAGCATGACGTAATGGGGGGGTGTTATCTCTTTTGTCGAAAATCAGCCGTTTTTGCTCGAACATTAAATGCCTCCAAATGGTATTTAATTAACTTCCCGGGGTGAAGAAACCCTTTTTGAGAACTCAGAGTGAGTAAATTGGCCATTTTCATGCACTTTTAACCATTCCATAAATCTTGTGTTTTGGGCCCCTGGAAGCATGAAAATCACTTTAAACATGCTAATTTTAGCTCTAACACTGATGATCCACCTACAAATGTGAACTGACGTTCAAAAATAAAACATTTGAAAACGGACCATTTTCCACATTTCTGAAGCATGACGTAATGGGGGGGTGTTATCTCTTTTGTCGAAAATCAGCCGTTTTTGCTCGAACATTAAATGCCTCCAAATGGTATTTAATTAACTTCCCGAGCCCCTGGAAGCATGAAAATCACTTTAAACATGCTAATTTTAGCTCTAACACTGATGATCCACCTACAAATGTGAACTGACGTTTAAAAATAAAACATTTGAAAACGGACCATTTTCCACATTTCTGAAGCATGACGTAATGGGGGGGTGTTATCTCTTTTGTCGAAAATCAGCCGTTTTTGCTCGAACATTAAATGCCTCCAAATGGTATTTAATTAACTTCCCGGGGTGAAGAAACCCTTTTTGAGAACTCAGAGTGAGTAAATTGGCCATTTTCATGCACTTTTAACCATTCCATAAATCTTGTGTTTTGGGCCCCTGGAAGCATGAAAATCACTTTAAACATGCTAATTTTAGCTCTAACACTGATGATCCACCTACAAATGTGAACTGACGTTCAAAAATAAAACATTTGAAAACGGACCATTTTCCACATTTCTGAAGCATGACGTAATGGGGGGGTGTTATCTCTTTTGTCGAAAATCAGCCGTTTTTGCTCGAACATTAAATGCCTCCAAATGGTATTTAATTAACTTCCCGAGCCCCTGGAAGCATGAAAATCACTTTAAACATGCTAATTTTAGCTCTAACACTGATGATCCACCTACAAATGTGAACTGACGTTCAAAAATAAAACATTTGAAAACGGACCATTTTCCACATTTCTGAAGCATGACGTAATGGGGGGGTGTTATCTCTTTTGTTGAAAATCAGCCGTTTTTGCTCGAACATTAAATGCCTCCAAATGGTATTTAATTAACTTCCCGGGGTGAAGAAACCCTTTTTGAGAACTCAGAGTGAGTAAATTGGCCATTTTCATGCACTTTTAACCATTCCATAAATCTTGTGTTTTGGGCCCCTGGAAGCATGAAAATCACTTTAAACATGCTAATTTTAGCTCTAACACTGATGATCCACCTACAAATGTGAACTGACGTTCAAAAATAAAACATTTGAAAACGGACCATTTTCCACATTTCTGAAGCATGACGTAATGGGGGGGTGTTATCTCTTTTGTCGAAAATCAGCCGTTTTTGCTCGAACATTAAATGCCTTCAAATGGTATTTATTTCACTTCCCGAGCCACTGGAAGCATGAAAATCACTTTAAACATGCTAATTTTAGCTCTAACACTGATGATCCACCTACAAATGTGAACTGACGTTCAAAAATAAAACATTTGAAAACGGACCATTTTCCACATTTCTGAAGCATGACGTAATGGGGGGGTGTTATCTCTTTTGTCGAAAATCAGCCGTTTTTGCTCGAACATTAAATGCCTCCAAATGGTATTTATTTCACTTCCCGAGCCCCTGGAAGCATGAAAATCACTTTAAACATGCTAATTTTAGCTCTAACACTGATGATCCACCTACAAATGTGAACTGACGTTCAAAAATAAAACATTTGAAAACGGACCATTTTCCACATTTCTGAAGCATGACGTAATGGGGGGGGTGTTATCTCTTTTGTCGAAAATCAGCCGTTATTGCTCGAACATTAAATGCCTCCAAATGGTATTTATTTCACTTCCCGAGCCCCTGGAAGCATGAAAATCACTTTAAACATGCTAATTTTAGCTCTAACACTGATGATCCACCTACAAATGTGAACTGACGTTCAAAAATAAAACATTTGAAAACGGACCATTTTCCACATTTCTGAAGCATGACGTAATGGGGGGGTGTTATCTCTTTTGTCGAAAATCAGCCGTTTTTGCTCGAACATTAAATGCCTCCAAATGGTATTTAATTAACTTCCCGAGCCCCTGGAAGCATGAAAATCACTTTAAACATGCTAATTGTAGCTCTAACACTGATGATCCACCTACAAATGTGAACTGACGTTCAAAAATAAAACATTTGAAAACGGACCATTTTCCACATTTCTGAAGCATGACGTAATGGGGGGGGTGTTATCTCTTTTGTCGAAAATCAGCCGTTTTTGCTCGAACATTAAATGCCTCCAAATGGTATTTAATTAACTTCCCGAGCCCCTGGAAGCATGAAAATCACTTTAAACATGCTAATTTTAGCTCTAACACTGATGATCCACCTACAAATGTGAACTGACGTTCAAAAATAAAACATTTGAAAACGGACCATTTTCCACATTTCTGAAGCATGACGTAATGGGGGGGTGTTATCTCTTTTGTCGAAAATCAGCCGTTTTTGCTCGAACATTAAATGCCTCCAAATGGTATTTAATTAACTTCCCGGGGTGAAGAAACCCTTTTTGAGAACTCAGAGTGAGTAAATTGGCCATTTTCATGCACTTTTAACCATTCCATAAATCTTGTGTTTTGGGCCCCTGGAAGCATGAAAATCACTTTAAACATGCTAATTTTAGCTCTAACACTGATGATCCACCTACAAATGTGAACTGACGTTCAAAAATAAAACATTTGAAAACGGACCATTTTCCACATTTCTGAAGCATGACGTAATGGGGGGGTGTTATCTCTTTTGTCGAAAATCAGCCGTTTTTGCTCGAACATTAAATGCCTCCAAATGGTATTTATTTCACTTCCCGAGCCCCTGGAAGCATGAAAATCACTTTAAACATGCTAATTTTAGCTCTAACACTGATGATCCACCTACAAATGTGAACTGACGTTCAAAAATAAAACATTTGAAAACGGACCATTTTCCACATTTCTGAAGCATGACGTAATGGGGGGGTGTTATCTCTTTTGTCGAAAATCAGCCGTTTTTGCTCGAACATTAAATGCCTCCAAATGGTATTTAATTAACTTCCCGGGGTGAAGAAACCCTTTTTGAGAACTCAGAGTGAGTAAATTGGCCATTTTCATGCACTTTTAACCATTCCATAAATCTTGTGTTTTGGGCCCCTGGAAGCATGAAAATCACTTTAAACATGCTAATTTTAGCTCTAACACTGATGATCCACCTACAAATGTGAACTGACGTTCAAAAATAAAACATTTGAAAACGGACCATTTTCCACATTTCTGAAGCATGACGTAATGGGGGGGTGTTATCTCTTTTGTCGAAAATCATCCGTTTTTGCTCGAACATTAAATGCCTCCAAATGGTATTTATTTCACTTCCCGGGGTGAAGAAACCCTTTTTGAGAACTCAGAGTGAGTAAATTGGCCATTTTCATGCACTTTTAACCATTCCATAAATCTTGTGTTTTGGGCCCCTGGAAGCATGAAAATCACTTTAAACATGCTAATTTTAGCTCTAACACTGATGATCCACCTACAAATGTGAACTGACGTTCAAAAATAAAACATTTGAAAACGGACCATTTTCCACATTTCTGAAGCATGACGTAATGGGGGGGTGTTATCTCTTTTGTCGAAAATCAGCCGTTTTTGCTCGAACATTAAATGCCTCCAAATGGTATTTAATTAACTTCCCGGGGTGAAGAAACCCTTTTTGAGAACTCAGAGTGAGTAAATTGGCCATTTTCATGCACTTTTAACCATTCCATAAATCTTGTGTTTTGGGCCCCTGGAAGCATGAAAATCACTTTAAACATGCTAATTTTAGCTCTAACACTGATGATCCACCTACAAATGTGAACTGACGTTCAAAAATAAAACATTTGAAAACGGACCATTTTCCACATTTCTGAAGCATGACGTAATGAAGGGGTGTTATCTCTTTTGTCGAAAATCAGCCGTTTTTGCTCGAACATTAAATGCCTCCAAATGGTATTTAATTAACTTCCCGGGGTGAAGAAACCCTTTTTGAGAACTCAGAGTGAGTAAATTGGCCATTTTCATGCACTTTTAACCATTCCATAAATCTTGTGTTTTAGGCCCCTGGAAGCATGAAAATAACTTTAAACATGCTAATTTTAGCTCTAACACTGATGATCCACCTACAAATGTGAACTGACGTTCAAAAATAAAACATTTGAAAACGGACCATTTTCCACATTTCTGAAGCATGACGTAATGGGGGGTGTTATCTCTTTTGTCGAAAATCAGCCGTTTTTGCTCGAACATTAAATGCCTCCAAATGGTATTTAATTAACTTCCCGGGGTGAAGAAACCCTTTTTGAGAACTCAGAGTGAGTAAATTGGCCATTTTCATGCACTTTTAACCATTCCATAAATCTTGTGTTTTAGGCCCCTGGAAGCATGAAAATAACTTTAAACATGCTAATTTTAGCTCTAACACTGATGATCCACCTACAAATGTGAACTGACGTTCAAAAATAAAACATTTGAAAACGGACCATTTTCCACATTTCTGAAGCATGACGTAATGGGGGGTGTTATCTCTTTTGTCGAAAATCAGCCGTTTTTGCTCGAACATTAAATGCCTCCAAATGGTATTTAATTAACTTCCCGAGCCCCTGGAAGCATGAAAATCACTTTAAACATGCTAATTTTAGCTCTAACACTGATGATCCACCTACAAATGTGAACTGACGTTCAAAAATAAAACATTTGAAAACGGACCATTTTCCACATTTCTGAAGCATGACGTAATGGGGGGGTGTTATCTCTTTTGTCGAAAATCAGCCGTTTTTGCTCGAACATTAAATGCCTCCAAATGGTATTTAATTAACTTCCCGGGGTGAAGAAACCCTTTTTGAGAACTCAGAGTGAGTAAATTGGCCATTTTCATGCACTTTTAACCATTCCATAAATCTTGTGTTTTGGGCCCCTGGAAGCATGAAAATCACTTTAAACATGCTAATTTTAGCTCTAACACTGATGATCCACCTACAAATGTGAACTGACGTTCAAAAATAAAACATTTGAAAACGGACCATTTTCCACATTTCTGAAGCATGACGTAATGGGGGGGTGTTATCTCTTTTGTCGAAAATCAGCCGTTTTTGCTCGAACATTAAATGCCTCCAAATGGTATTTAATTAACTTCCCGGGGTGAAGAAACCCTTTTTGAGAACTCAGAGTGAGTAAATTGGCCATTTTCATGCACTTTTAACCATTCCATAAATCTTGTGTTTTGGGCCCCTGGAAGCATGAAAATCACTTTAAACATGCTAATTTTAGCTCTAACACTGATGATCCACCTACAAATGTGAACTGACGTTCAAAAATAAAACATTTGAAAACGGACCATTTTCCACATTTCTGAAGCATGACGTAATGGGGGGGTGTTATCTCTTTTGTCGAAAATCATCCGTTTTTGCTCGAACATTAAATGCCTCCAAATGGTATTTATTTCACTTCCCGGGGTGAAGAAACCCTTTTTGAGAACTCAGAGTGAGTAAATTGGCCATTTTCATGCACTTTTAACCATTCCATTAATCTTGTGTTTTGGGCCCCTGGAAGCATGAAAATCACTTTAAACATGCTAATTTTAGCTCTAACACTGATGATCCACCTACAAATGTGAACTGACGTTCAAAAATAAAACATTTGAAAACGGACCATTTTCCACATTTCTGAAGCATGACGTAATGGGGGGGTGTTATCTCTTTTGTCGAAAATCAGCCGTTTTTGCTCGAACATTAAATGCCTCCAAATGGTATTTAATTAACTTCCCGAGCCCCTGGAAGCATGAAAATCACTTTAAACATGCTAATTTTAGCTCTAACACTGATGATCCACCTACAAATGTGAACTGACGTTCAAAAATAAAACATTTGAAAACGGACCATTTTCCACATTTCTGAAGCATGACGTAATGGGGGGGGTGTTATCTCTTTTGTCGAAAATCAGCCGTTTTTGCTCGAACATTAAATGCCTCCAAATGGTATTTAATTAACTTCCCGAGCCCCTGGAAGCATGAAAATCACTTTAAACATGCTAATTTTAGCTCTAACACTGATGATCCACCTACAAATGTGAACTGACGTTCAAAAATAAAACATTTGAAAACGGACCATTTTCCACATTTCTGAAGCATGACGTAATGGGGGGGTGTTATCTCTTTTGTCGAAAATCAGCCGTTTTTGCTCGAACATTAAATGCCTCCAAATGGTATTTAATTAACTTCCCGGGGTGAAGAAACCCTTTTTGAGAACTCAGAGTGAGTAAATTGGCCATTTTCATGCACTTTTAACCATTCCATAAATCTTGTGTTTTGGGCCCCTGGAAGCATGAAAATCACTTTAAACATGCTAATTTTAGCTCTAACACTGATGATCCACCTACAAATGTGAACTGACGTTCAAAAATAAAACATTAGAAAACGGACCATTTTCCACATTTCTGAAGCATGACGTAATGGGGGGGTGTTATCTCTTTTGTCGAAAATCAGCCGTTTTTGCTCGAACATTAAATGCCTCCAAATGGTATTTAATTAACTTCCCGGGGTGAAGAAACCCTTTTTGAGAACTCAGAGTAAGTAAATTGGCCATTTTCATGCACTTTTAACCATTCCATAAATCTTGTATTTTGGGCCCCTGGAAGCATGAAAATCACTTTAAACATGCTAATTTTAGCTCTAACACTGATGATCCACCTACAAATGTGAACTGACGTTCAAAAATAAAACATTTGAAAACGGACCATTTTCCACATTTCTGAAGCATGACGTAATGGGGGGTGTTATCTCTTTTGTCGAAAATCAGCCGTTTTTGCTCGAACATTAAATGCCTCCAAATGGTATTTAATTAACTTCCCGGGGTGAAGAAACCCTTTTTGAGAACTCAGAGTGAGTAAATTGGCCATTTTCATGCACTTTTAACCATTCCATAAATCTTGTGTTTTGGGCCCCTGGAAGCATGAAAATCACTTTAAACATGCTAATTTTAGCTCTAACACTGATGATCCACCTACAAATGTGAACTGACGTTCAAAAATAAAACATTTGAAAACGGACCATTTTCCACATTTCTGAAGCATGACGTAATGGGGGGGTGTTATCTCTTTTGTCGAAAATCAGCCGTTTTTGCTCGAACATTAAATGCCTCATAATGGTATTTAATTAACTTCCCGAGCCCCTGGAAGCATGAAAATCACTTTAAACATGCAAATTTTAGCTCTAACACTGATGATCCACCTACAAATGTGAACTGACGTTCAAAAATAAAACATTTGAAAACGGACCATTTTCCACATTTCTGAAGCATGACGTAATGGGGGGGTGTTATCTCTTTTGTCGAAAATCAGCCGTTTTTGCTCGAACATTAAATGCCTCCAAATGGTATTTAATTAACTTCCCGGGGTGAAGAAACCCTTTTTGAGAACTCAGAGTGAGTAAATTGGCCATTTTCATGCACTTTTAACCATTCCATAAATCTTGTGTTTTAGGCCCCTGGAAGCATGAAAATCACTTTAAACATGCTAATTTTAGCTCTAACACTGATGATCCACCTACAAATGTGAACTGACGTTCAAAAATAAAACATTTGAAAACGGACCATTTTCCACATTTCTGAAGCATGACGTAATGGGGGGGTGTTATCTCTTTTGTCGAAAATCAGCCGTTTTTGCTCGAACATTAAATGCCTCCAAATGGTATTTAATTAACTTCCCGGGGTGAAGAAACCCTTTTTGAGAACTCAGAGTGAGTAAATTGGCCATTTTCATGCACTTTTAACCATTCCATAAATCTTGTGTTTTGGGCCCCTGGAAGCATGAAAATCACTTTAAACATGCTAACTTTAGCTCTAACACTGATGATCCACCTACAAATGTGAAATGACGTTCAAAAATAAAACATTTGAAAACGGACCATTTTCCACATTTCTGAAGCATGACGTAATGGGGGGGTGTTATCTCTTTTGTCGAAAATCAGCCGTTTTTGCTCGAACATTAAATGCCTCCAAATGGTATTTAATGAACTTCCCGAGCCCCTGGAAGCATGAAAATCACTTTAAACATGCTAATTTTAGCTCTAACACTGATGATCCACCTACAAATGTGAACTGACGTTCAAAAATAAAACATTTGAAAACGGACCATTTTCCACATTTCTGAAACATGACGTAATGGGGGGGTGTTATCTCTTTTGTCGAAAATCAGCCGTTTTTGCTCGAACATTAAATGCCTCCAAATGGTATTTTAATAACTTCCCGAGCCCCTGGAAGCATGAAAATCACTTTAAACATGCTAATTTTAGCTCTAACACTGATGATCCACCTACAAATGTGAACTGACGTTCAAAAATAAAACATTTGAAAACTGACCATTTTCCACATTTCTGAAGCATGACGTAATGGGGGGGTGTTATCTCTTTTGTCGAAAATCAGCCGTTTTTGCTCGAACATTAAATGCCTCCAAATGGTATTTAATTAACTTCCCGGGGTGAAGAAACCCTTTTTGAGAACTCAGAGTGAGTAAATTGGCCATTTTCATGCACTTTTAACCATTCCATAAATCTTGTGTTTTGGGCCCCTGGAAGCATGAAAATCACTTTAAACATGCTAATTTTAGCTCTAACACTGATGATCCACCTACAAATGTGAACTGACGTTCAAAAATAAAACATTTGAAAACGGACCATTTTCCACATTTCTGAAGCATGACGTAATGGGGGGGTGTTATCTCTTTTGTCGAAAATCATCCGTTTTTGCTCGAACATTAAATGCCTCCAAATGGTATTTATTTCACTTCCCGGGGTGAAGAAACCCTTTTTGAGAACTCAGAGTGAGTAAATTGGCCATTTTCATGCACTTTTAACCATTCCATTAATCTTGTGTTTTGGGCCCCTGGAAGCATGAAAATCACTTTAAACATGCTAATTTTAGCTCTAACACTGATGATCCACCTACAAATGTGAACTGACGTTCAAAAATAAAACATTTGAAAACGGACCATTTTCCACATTTCTGAAGCATGACGTAATGGGGGGGTGTTATCTCTTTTGTCGAAAATCAGCCGTTTTTGCTCGAACATTAAATGCCTCCAAATGGTATTTAATTAACTTCCCGAGCCCCTGGAAGCATGAAAATCACTTTAAACATGCTAATTTTAGCTCTAACACTGATGATCCACCTACAAATGTGAACTGACGTTCAAAAATAAAACATTTGAAAACGGACCATTTTCCACATTTCTGAAGCATGACGTAATGGGGGGGGTGTTATCTCTTTTGTCGAAAATCAGCCGTTTTTGCTCGAACATTAAATGCCTCCAAATGGTATTTAATTAACTTCCCGAGCCCCTGGAAGCATGAAAATCACTTTAAACATGCTAATTTTAGCTCTAACACTGATGATCCACCTACAAATGTGAACTGACGTTCAAAAATAAAACATTTGAAAACGGACCATTTTCCACATTTCTGAAGCATGACGTAATGGGGGGGTGTTATCTCTTTTGTCGAAAATCAGCCGTTTTTGCTCGAACATTAAATGCCTCCAAATGGTATTTAATTAACTTCCCGGGGTGAAGAAACCCTTTTTGAGAACTCAGAGTGAGTAAATTGGCCATTTTCATGCACTTTTAACCATTCCATAAATCTTGTGTTTTGGGCCCCTGGAAGCATGAAAATCACTTTAAACATGCTAATTTTAGCTCTAACACTGATGATCCACCTACAAATGTGAACTGACGTTCAAAAATAAAACATTAGAAAACGGACCATTTTCCACATTTCTGAAGCATGACGTAATGGGGGGGTGTTATCTCTTTTGTCGAAAATCAGCCGTTTTTGCTCGAACATTAAATGCCTCCAAATGGTATTTAATTAACTTCCCGGGGTGAAGAAACCCTTTTTGAGAACTCAGAGTAAGTAAATTGGCCATTTTCATGCACTTTTAACCATTCCATAAATCTTGTATTTTGGGCCCCTGGAAGCATGAAAATCACTTTAAACATGCTAATTTTAGCTCTAACACTGATGATCCACCTACAAATGTGAACTGACGTTCAAAAATAAAACATTTGAAAACGGACCATTTTCCACATTTCTGAAGCATGACGTAATGGGGGGTGTTATCTCTTTTGTCGAAAATCAGCCGTTTTTGCTCGAACATTAAATGCCTCCAAATGGTATTTAATTAACTTCCCGGGGTGAAGAAACCCTTTTTGAGAACTCAGAGTGAGTAAATTGGCCATTTTCATGCACTTTTAACCATTCCATAAATCTTGTGTTTTGGGCCCCTGGAAGCATGAAAATCACTTTAAACATGCTAATTTTAGCTCTAACACTGATGATCCACCTACAAATGTGAACTGACGTTCAAAAATAAAACATTTGAAAACGGACCATTTTCCACATTTCTGAAGCATGACGTAATGGGGGGGTGTTATCTCTTTTGTCGAAAATCAGCCGTTTTTGCTCGAACATTAAATGCCTCATAATGGTATTTAATTAACTTCCCGAGCCCCTGGAAGCATGAAAATCACTTTAAACATGCAAATTTTAGCTCTAACACTGATGATCCACCTACAAATGTGAACTGACGTTCAAAAATAAAACATTTGAAAACGGACCATTTTCCACATTTCTGAAGCATGACGTAATGGGGGGGTGTTATCTCTTTTGTCGAAAATCAGCCGTTTTTGCTCGAACATTAAATGCCTCCAAATGGTATTTAATTAACTTCCCGGGGTGAAGAAACCCTTTTTGAGAACTCAGAGTGAGTAAATTGGCCATTTTCATGCACTTTTAACCATTCCATAAATCTTGTGTTTTAGGCCCCTGGAAGCATGAAAATCACTTTAAACATGCTAATTTTAGCTCTAACACTGATGATCCACCTACAAATGTGAACTGACGTTCAAAAATAAAACATTTGAAAACGGACCATTTTCCACATTTCTGAAGCATGACGTAATGGGGGGGTGTTATCTCTTTTGTCGAAAATCAGCCGTTTTTGCTCGAACATTAAATGCCTCCAAATGGTATTTAATTAACTTCCCGGGGTGAAGAAACCCTTTTTGAGAACTCAGAGTGAGTAAATTGGCCATTTTCATGCACTTTTAACCATTCCATAAATCTTGTGTTTTGGGCCCCTGGAAGCATGAAAATCACTTTAAACATGCTAACTTTAGCTCTAACACTGATGATCCACCTACAAATGTGAAATGACGTTCAAAAATAAAACATTTGAAAACGGACCATTTTCCACATTTCTGAAGCATGACGTAATGGGGGGGTGTTATCTCTTTTGTCGAAAATCAGCCGTTTTTGCTCGAACATTAAATGCCTCCAAATGGTATTTAATGAACTTCCCGAGCCCCTGGAAGCATGAAAATCACTTTAAACATGCTAATTTTAGCTCTAACACTGATGATCCACCTACAAATGTGAACTGACGTTCAAAAATAAAACATTTGAAAACGGACCATTTTCCACATTTCTGAAACATGACGTAATGGGGGGGTGTTATCTCTTTTGTCGAAAATCAGCCGTTTTTGCTCGAACATTAAATGCCTCCAAATGGTATTTTAATAACTTCCCGAGCCCCTGGAAGCATGAAAATCACTTTAAACATGCTAATTTTAGCTCTAACACTGATGATCCACCTACAAATGTGAACTGACGTTCAAAAATAAAACATTTGAAAACTGACCATTTTCCACATTTCTGAAGCATGACGTAATGGGGGGGTGTTATCTCTTTTGTCGAAAATCAGCCGTTTTTGCTCGAACATTAAATGCCTCCAAATGGTATTTAATTAACTTCCCGGGGTGAAGAAACCCTTTTTGAGAACTCAGAGTGAGTAAATTGGCCATTTTCATGCACTTTTAACCATTCCATAAATCTTGTGTTTTGGGCCCCTGGAAGCATGAAAATCACTTTAAACATGCTAATTTTAGCTCTAACACTGATGATCCACCTACAAATGTGAACTGACGTTCAAAAATAAAACATTTGAAAACGGACCATTTTCCACATTTCTGAAGCATGACGTAATGGGGGTGTTATCTCTTTTGTCGAAAATCAGCCGTTTTTGCTCGAACATTAAATGCCTCCAAATGGTATTTAATTAACTTCCCGAGCCCCTGGAAGCATGAAAATCACTTTAAACATGCTAATTTTAGCTCTAACACTGATGATCCACCTACAAATGTGAACTGACGTTCAAAAATAAAACATTTGAAAACGGACCATTTTCCACATTTCTGAAGCATGACGTAATGGGGGGGTGTTATCTCTTTTGTCGAAAATCAGCCGTTTTTGCTCGAACATTAAATGCCTCCAAATGGTATTTAATTAACTTCCCGGGGTGAAGAAACCCTTTTTGAGAACTCAGAGTGAGTAAATTGGCCATTTTCATGCACTTTTAACCATTCCATAAATCTTGTGTTTTAGGCCCCTGGAAGCATGAAAATCACTTTAAACATGCTAATTTTAGCTCTAACACTGATGATCCACCTACAAATGTGAACTGACGTTCAAAAATAAAACATTTGAAAACGGACCATTTTCCACATTTCTGAAGCATGACGTAATGGGGGGGTGTTATCTCTTTTGTCGAAAATCAGCCGTTTTTGCTCGAACATTAAATGCCTCCAAATGGTATTTAATGAACTTCCCGAGCCCCTGGAAGCATGAAAATCACTTTAAACATGCTAATTTTAGCTCTAACACTGATGATCCACCTACAAATGTGAACTGACGTTCAAAAATAAAACATTTGAAAACGGACCATTTTCCACATTTCTGAAGCATGACGTAATGGGGGGGTGTTATCTCTTTTGTCGAAAATCAGCCGTTTTTGCTCGAACATTAAATGCCTCCAAATGGTATTTAATTAACTTCCCGGGGTGAAGAAACCCTTTTTGAGAACTCAGAGTGAGTAAATTGGCCATTTTCATGCACTTTTAACCATTCCATAAATCTTGTGTTTTAGGCCCCTGGAAGCATGAAAATCACTTTAAACATGCTAATTTTAGCTCTAACACTGATGATCCACCTACAAATGTGAACTGACGTTCAAAAATAAAACATTTGAAAACGGACCATTTTCCACATTTCTGAAGCATGACGTAATGGGGGGGTGTTATCTCTTTTGTCGAAAATCAGCCGTTTTTGCTCGAACATTAAATGCCTCCAAATGGTATTTAATTAACTTCCCGGGGTGAAGAAACCCTTTTTGAGAACTCAGAGTGAGTAAATTGGCCATTTTCATGCACTTTTAACCATTCCATAAATCTTGTGTTTTGGGCCCCTGGAAGCATGAAAATCACTTTAAACATGCTAACTTTAGCTCTAACACTGATGATCCACCTACAAATGTGAAATGACGTTCAAAAATAAAACATTTGAAAACGGACCATTTTCCACATTTCTGAAGCATGACGTAATGGGGGGGTGTTATCTCTTTTGTCGAAAATCAGCCGTTTTTGCTCGAACATTAAATGCCTCCAAATGGTATTTAATGAACTTCCCGAGCCCCTGGAAGCATGAAAATCACTTTAAACATGCTAATTTTAGCTCTAACACTGATGATCCACCTACAAATGTGAACTGACGTTCAAAAATAAAACATTTGAAAACGGACCATTTTCCACATTTCTGAAACATGACGTAATGGGGGGGTGTTATCTCTTTTGTCGAAAATCAGCCGTTTTTGCTCGAACATTAAATGCCTCCAAATGGTATTTAATTAACTTCCCGAGCCCCTGGAAGCATGAAAATCACTTTAAACATGCTAATTTTAGCTCTAACACTGATGATCCACCTACAAATGTGAACTGACGTTCAAAAATAAAACATTTGAAAACTGACCATTTTCCACATTTCTGAAGCATGACGTAATGGGGGGGTGTTATCTCTTTTGTCGAAAATCAGCCGTTTTTGCTCGAACATTAAATGCCTCCAAATGGTATTTAATTAACTTCCCGGGGTGAAGAAACCCTTTTTGAGAACTCAGAGTGAGTAAATTGGCCATTTTCATGCACTTTTAACCATTCCATAAATCTTGTGTTTTGGGCCCCTGGAAGCATGAAAATCACTTTAAACATGCTAATTTTAGCTCTAACACTGATGATCCACCTACAAATGTGAACTGACGTTCAAAAATAAAACATTTGAAAATGGACCATTTTCCACATTTCTGAAGCATGACGTAATGGGGGTGTTATCTCTTTTGTCGAAAATCAGCCGTTTTTGCTCGAACATTAAATGCCTCCAAATGGTATTTAATTAACTTCCCGAGCCCCTGGAAGCATGAAAATCACTTTAAACATGCTAATTTTAGCTCTAACACTGATGATCCACCTACAAATGTGAACTGACGTTCAAAAATAAAACATTTGAAAACGGACCATTTTCCACATTTCTGAAGCATGACGTAATGGGGGGGTGTTATCTCTTTTGTCGAAAATCAGCCGTTTTTGCTCGAACATTAAATGCCTCCAAATTGTATTTAATTAACTTCCCGGGGTGAAGAAACCCTTTTTGAGAACTCAGAGTGAGTAAATTGGCCATTTTCATGCACTTTTAACCATTCCTTAAATCTTGTGTTTTGGGCCCCTGGAAGCATGAAAATCACTTTAAACATGCTAATTTTAGCTCTAACACTGATGATCCACCTACAAATGTGAACTGACGTTCAAAAATAAAACATTTGAAAACGGACCATTTTCCACATTTCTGAAGCATGACGTAATGGGGGGTGTTATCTCTTTTGTCGAAAATCAGCCGTTTTTGCTCGAACATTAAATGCCTCCAAATGGTATTTAATTAACTTCCCGGGGTGAAGAAACCCTTTTTGAGAACTCAGAGTGAGTAAATTGGCCATTTTCATGCACTTTTAACCATTCCATAAATCTTGTGTTTTGGGCCCCTGGAAGCATGAAAATCACTTTAAACATGCTAATTTTAGCTCTAACACTGATGATCCACCTACAAATGTGAACTGACGTTCAAAAATAAAACATTTGAAAACGGACCATTTTCCACATTTCTGAAGCATGACGTAATGGGGGGGTGTTATCTCTTTTGTCGAAAATCAGCCGTTTTTGCTCGAACATTAAATGCCTCCAAATGGTATTTAATTAACTTCCCGAGCCCCTGGAAGCATGAAAATCACTTTAAACATGCTAATTTTAGCTCTAACACTGATGATCCACCTACAAATGTGAACTGACGTTCAAAAATAAAACATTTGAAAACGGACCATTTTCCACATTTCTGAAGCATGACGTAATGGGGGGGTGTTATCTCTTTTGTCGAAAATCATCCGTTTTTGCTCGAACATTAAATGCCTCCAAATGGTATTTATTTCACTTCCCGGGGTGAAGAAACCCTTTTTGAGAACTCAGAGTGAGTAAATTGGCCATTTTCATGCACTTTTAACCATTCCATTAATCTTGTGTTTTGGGCCCCTGGAAGCATGAAAATCACTTTAAACATGCTAATTTTAGCTCTAACACTGATGATCCACCTACAAATGTGAACTGACGTTCAAAAATAAAACATTTGAAAACGGACCATTTTCCACATTTCTGAAGCATGACGTAATGGGGGGGTGTTATCTCTTTTGTCGAAAATCAGCCGTTTTTGCTCGAACATTAAATGCCTCCAAATGGTATTTAATTAACTTCCCGAGCCCCTGGAAGCATGAAAATCACTTTAAACATGCTAATTTTAGCTCTAACACTGATGATCCACCTACAAATGTGAACTGACGTTCAAAAATAAAACATTTGAAAACGGACCATTTTCCACATTTCTGAAACATGACGTAATGGGGGGGTGTTATCTCTTTTGTCGAAAATCAGCCGTTTTTGCTCGAACATTAAATGCCTCCAAATGGTATTTAATTAACTTCCCGAGCCCCTGGAAGCATGAAAATCACTTTAAACATGCTAATTTTAGCTCTAACACTGATGATCCACCTACAAATGTGAACTGACGTTCAAAAATAAAACATTTGAAAACGGACCATTTTCCACATTTCTGAAGCATGACGTAATGGGGGGGTGTTATCTCTTTTGTCGAAAATCAGCCGTTTTTGCTCGAACATTAAATGCCTCCAAATGGTATTTAATTAACTTCCCGAGCCCCTGGAAGCATGAAAATCACTTTAAACATGCTAATTTTAGCTCTAACACTGATGATCCACCTACAAATGTGAACTGACGTTCAAAAATAAAACATTTGAAAACGGACCATTTTCCACATTTCTGAAGCATGACGTAATGGGGGGGTGTTATCTCTTTTGTCGAAAATCATCCGTTTTTGCTCGAACATTAAATGCCTCCAAATGGTATTTATTTCACTTCCCGGGGTGAAGAAACCCTTTTTGAGAACTCAGAGTGAGTAAATTGGCCATTTTCATGCACTTTTAACCATTCCATTAATCTTGTGTTTTGGGCCCCTGGAAGCATGAAAATCACTTTAAACATGCTAATTTTAGCTCTAACACTGATGATCCACCTACAAATGTGAAATGACGTTCAAAAATAAAACATTTGAAAACGGACCATTTTCCACATTTCTGAAGCATGACGTAATGGGGGGGTGTTATCTCTTTTGTCGAAAATCAGCCGTTTTTGCTCGAACATTAAATGCCTCCAAATGGTATTTAATTAACTTCCCGAGCCCCTGGAAGCATGAAAATCACTTTAAACATGCTAATTTTAGCTCTAACACTGATGATCCACCTACAAATGTGAACTGACGTTCAAAAATAAAACATTTGAAAACTGACCATTTTCCACATTTCTGAAGCATGACGTAATGGGGGGGTGTTATCTCTTTTGTCGAAAATCAGCCGTTTTTGCTCGAACATTAAATGCCTCCAAATGGTATTTAATTAACTTCCCGGGGTGAAGAAACCCTTTTTGAGAACTCAGAGTGAGTAAATTGGCCATTTTCATGCACTTTTAACCATTCCATAAATCTTGTGTTTTGGGCCCCTGGAAGCATGAAAATCACTTTAAACATGCTAATTTTAGCTCTAACACTGATGATCCACCTACAAATGTGAACTGACGTTCAAAAATAAAACATTTGAAAACGGACCATTTTCCACATTTCTGAAGCATGACGTAATGGGGGGGTGTTATCTCTTTTGTCGAAAATCAGCCGTTTTTGCTCGAACATTAAATGCCTCCAAATGGTATTTAATTAACTTGCCGAGCCCCTGGAAGCATGAAAATCACTTTAAACATGCTAATTTTAGCTCTAACACTGATGATCCACCTACAAATGTGAACTGACGTTCAAAAATAAAACATTTGAAAACGGACCATTTTCCACATTTCTGAAGCATGACGTAATGGGGGGGTGTTATCTCTTTTGTCGAAAATCAGCCGTTTTTGCTCGAACATTAAATGCCTCCAAATGGTATTTATTTCACTTCCCGGGGTGAAGAAACCCTTTTTGAGAACTCAGAGTGAGTACATTGGCCATTTTCATGCACTTTTAACCATTCCATAAATCTTGTGTTTTGGGCCCCTGGAAGCATGAAAATCACTTTAAACATGCTAATTTTAGCTCTAACACTGATGATCCACCTACAAATGTGAACTGACGTTCAAAAATAAAACATTTGAAAACGGACCATTTTCCACATTTCTGAAGCATGACGTAATGGGGGGGTGTTATCTCTTTTGTCGAAAATCAGCCGTTTTTGCTCGAACATTAAATGCCTCCAAATGGTATTTAATTAACTTCCCGAGCCCCTGGAAGCATGAAAATCACTTTAAACATGCTAATTTTAGCTCTAACACTGATGATCCACCTACAAATGTGAACTGACGTTCAAAAATAAAACATTTGAAAACGGACCATTTTCCACATTTCTGAAGCATGACGTAATGGGGGGGTGTTATCTCTTTTGTCGAAAATCAGCCATTTTTGCTCGAACATTAAATGCCTCCAAATGGTATTTAATTAACTTCCCGAGACCCTGGAAGCATGAAAATCACTTTAAACATGCTAATTTTAGCTCTAACACTGATGATCCACCTACAAATGTGAACTGACGTTCAAAAATAAAACATTTGAAAACGGACCATTTTCCACATTTCTGAAGCATGACGTAATGGGGGGGTGTTATCTCTTTTGTCGAAAATCAGCCGTTTTTGCTCGAACATTAAATGCCTCCAAATGGTATTTAATTAACTTCCCGAGCCCCTGGAAGCATGAAAATCACTTTAAACATGCTAATTTTAGCTCTAACACTGATGATCCACCTACAAATGTGAACTGACGTTCAAAAATAAAACATTTGAAAACGGACCATTTTCCACATTTCTGAAGCATGACGTAATGGGGGGGTGTTATCTCTTTTGTCGAAAATCAGCCGTTTTTGCTCGAACATTAAATGCCTCCAAATGGTATTTAATTAACTTCCCGAGCCCCTGGAAGCATGAAAATCACTTTAAACATGCTAATTTTAGCTCTAACACTGATGATCCACCTACAAATGTGAACTGACGTTCAAAAATAAAACATTTGAAAACGGACCATTTTCCACATTTCTGAAGCATGACGTAATGGGGGGGTGTTATCTCTTTTGTCGAAAATCAGCCGTTTTTGCTCGAACATTAAATGCCTCCAAATGGTATTTAATTAACTTCCCGAGCCCCTGGAAGCATGAAAATCACTTTAAACATGCTAATTTTAGCTCTAACACTGATGATCCACCTACAAATGTGAACTGACGTTCAAAAATAAAACATTTGAAAACGGACCATTTTCCACATTTCTGAAGCATGACGTAATGGGGGGGTGTTATCTCTTTTGTCGAAAATCAGCCGTTTTTGCTCGAACATTAATGCATCCAAATGGTATTTAATTAACTTCCCGAGCCCCTGGAAGCATGAAAATCACTTTAAACATGCTAATTTTAGCTCTAACACTGATGATCCACCTACAAATGTGAACTGACGTTTAAAAATAAAACATTTGAAAACGGACCATTTTCCACATTTCTGAAGCATGACGTAATGGGGGGTGTTATCTCTTTTGTCGAAAATCAGCCGTTTTTGCTCGAACATTAAATGCCTCCAAATGGTATTTAATTAACTTCCCGGGGTGAAGAAACCCTTTTTGAGAACTCAGAGTGAGTAAATTGGCCATTTTCATGCACTTTTAACCATTCCATAAATCTTGTGTTTTGGGCCCCTGGAAGCATGAAAATCACTTTAAACATGCTAATTTTAGCTCTAACACTGATGATCCACCTACAAATGTGAACTGACGTTCAAAAATAAAACATTTGAAAACGGACCATTTTCCACATTTCTGAAGCATGACGTAATGGGGGGGTGTTATCTCTTTTGTCGAAAATCAGCCGTTTTTGCTCGAACATTAAATGCCTCCAAATGGTATTTAATTAACTTCCCGAGCCCCTGGAAGCATGAAAATCACTTTAAACATGCTAATTTTAGCTCTAACACTGATGATCCACCTACAAATGTGAACTGACGTTCAAAAATAAAACATTTGAAAACGGACCATTTTCCACATTTCTGAAGCATGACGTAATGGGGGGGTGTTATCTCTTTTGTTGAAAATCAGCCGTTTTTGCTCGAACATTAAATGCCTCCAAATGGTATTTAATTAACTTCCCGGGGTGAAGAAACCCTTTTTGAGAACTCAGAGTGAGTAAATTGGCCATTTTCATGCACTTTTAACCATTCCATAAATCTTGTGTTTTGGGCCCCTGGAAGCATGAAAATCACTTTAAACATGCTAATTTTAGCTCTAACACTGATGATCCACCTACAAATGTGAACTGACGTTCAAAAATAAAACATTTGAAAACGGACCATTTTCCACATTTCTGAAGCATGACGTAATGGGGGGGTGTTATCTCTTTTGTCGAAAATCAGCCGTTTTTGCTCGAACATTAAATGCCTCCAAATGGTATTTAATTAACTTCCCGGGGTGAAGAAACCCTTTTTGAGAACTCAGAGTGAGTAAATTGGCCATTTTCATGCACTTTTAACCATTCCATAAATCTTGTGTTTTGGGCCCCTGGAAGCATGAAAATCACTTTAAACATGCTAATTTTAGCTCTAACACTGATGATCCACCTACAAATGTGAACTGACGTTCAAAAATAAAACATTTGAAAACGGACCATTTTCCACATTTCTGAAGCATGACGTAATGGGGGGGTGTTATCTCTTTTGTCGAAAATCAGCCGTTTTTGCTCGAACATTAAATGCCTCCAAATGGTATTTATTTCACTTCCCGAGCCCCTGGAAGCATGAAAATCACTTTAAACATGCTAATTTTAGCTCTAACACTGATGATCCACCTACAAATGTGAACTGACGTTCAAAAATAAAACATTTGAAAACGGACCATTTTCCACATTTCTGAAGCATGACGTAATGGGGGGGTGTTATCTCTTTTGTCGAAAATCAGCCGTTTTTGCTCGAACATTAAATGCCTCCAAATGGTATTTATTTCACTTCCCGGGGTGAAGAAACCTTTTTTGAGAACTCAGAGTGAGTAAATTGGCCATTTTCATGCACTTTTAACCATTCCATAAATCTTGTGTTTTGGGCCCCTGGAAGCATGAAAATCACTTCAAACATGCTAATTTTAGCTCTAACACTGATGATCCACCTACAAATGTGAACTGACGTTCAAAAATAAAACATTTGAAAACAGACCATTTTCCACATTTCTGAAGCATGACGTAATGGGGGGGTGTTATCTCTTTTGTCGAAAATCAGCCGTTTTTGCTCGAACATTAAATGCCTCCAAATGGTATTTAATTAACTTCCCGAGCCCCTGGAAGCATGAAAATCACTTTAAACGTGCTAATTTTAGCTCTAACACTGATGATCCACCTACAAATGTGAACTGACGTTCAAAAATAAAACATTTGAAAACGGACCATTTTCCACATTTCTGAAGCATGACGTAATGGGGGGGTGTTATCTCTTTTGTCGAAAATCAGCCGTTTTTGCTCGAACATTAAATGCCTCCAAATGGTATTTAATTAACTTCCCGGGGTGAAGAAACCCTTTTTGAGAACTCAGAGTGAGTAAATTGGCCATTTTCATGCACTTTTAACCATTCCATAAATCTTGTGTTTTGGGCCCCTGGAAGCATGAAAATCAATTTAAACATGCTAATTTTAGCTCTAACACTGATGATCCACCTACAAATGTGAACTGACGTTCAAAAATAAAACATTTGAAAACGGACCATTTTCCACATTTCTGAAGCATGACGTAATGGGGGTGTTATCTCTTTTGTCGAAAATCAGCCGTTTTTGCTCGAACATTAAATGCCTCCAAATGGTATTTAATTAACTTCCCGAGCCCCTGGAAGCATGAAAATCACTTTAAACATGCTAATTTTAGCTCTAACACTGATGATCCACCTACAAATGTGAACTGACGTTCAAAAATAAAACATTTGAAAACGGACCATTTTCCACATTTCTGAAGCATGACGTAATGGGGGGGTGTTATCTCTTTTGTCGAAAATCAGCCGTTTTTGCTCGAACATTAAATGCCTCCAAATTGTATTTAATTAACTTCCCGGGGTGAAGAAACCCTTTTTGAGAACTCAGAGTGAGTAAATTGGCCATTTTCATGCACTTTTAACCATTCCCTAAATCTTGTGTTTTGGGCCCCTGGAAGCATGAAAATCACTTTAAACATGCTAATTTTAGCTCTAACACTGATGATCCACCTACAAATGTGAACTGACGTTCAAAAATAAAACATTTGAAAACGGACCATTTTCCACATTTCTGAAGCATGACGTAATGGGGGGGTGTTATCTCTTTTGTCGAAAATCAGCCGTTTTTGCTCGAACATTAAATGCCTCCAAATGGTATTTAATTAACTTCCCGGGGTGAAGAAACCCTTTTTGAGAACTCAGAGTGAGTAAATTGGCCATTTTCATGCACTTTTAACCATTCCATAAATCTTGTGTTTTGGGCCCCTGGAAGCATGAAAATCACTTTAAACATGCTAATTTTAGCTCTAACACTGATGATCCACCTACAAATGTGAACTGACGTTCAAAAATAAAACATTTGAAAACGGACCATTTTCCACATTTCTGAAGCATGACGTAATGGGGGGGTGTTATCTCTTTTGTCGAAAATCAGCCGTTTTTGCTCGAACATTAAATGCCTCCAAATGGTATTTAATTAACTTCCCGAGCCCCTGGAAGCATGAAAATCACTTTAAACATGCTAATTTTAGCTCTAACACTGATGATCCACCTACAAATGTGAACTGACGTTCAAAAATAAAACATTTGAAAACGGACCATTTTCCACATTTCTGAAGCATGACGTAATGGGGGGGTGTTATCTCTTTTGTCGAAAATCATCCGTTTTTGCTCGAACATTAAATGCCTCCAAATGGTATTTATTTCACTTCCCGGGGTGAAGAAACCCTTTTTGAGAACTCAGAGTGAGTAAATTGGCCATTTTCATGCACTTTTAACCATTCCATTAATCTTGTGTTTTGGGCCCCTGGAAGCATGAAAATCACTTTAAACATGCTAATTTTAGCTCTAACACTGATGATCCACCTACAAATGTGAACTGACGTTCAAAAATAAAACATTTGAAAACGGACCATTTTCCACATTTCTGAAGCATGACGTAATGGGGGGGTGTTATCTCTTTTGTCGAAAATCAGCCGTTTTTGCTCGAACATTAAATGCCTCCAAATGGTATTTAATTAACTTCCCGAGCCCCTGGAAGCATGAAAATCACTTTAAACATGCTAATTTTAGCTCTAACACTGATGATCCACCTACAAATGTGAACTGACGTTCAAAAATAAAACATTTGAAAACGGACCATTTTCCACATTTCTGAAACATGACGTAATGGGGGGGTGTTATCTCTTTTGTCGAAAATCAGCCGTTTTTGCTCGCACATTAAATGCCTCCAAATGGTATTTAATTAACTTCCCGAGCCCCTGGAAGCATGAAAATCACTTTAAACATGCTAATTTTAGCTCTAACACTGATGATCCACCTACAAATGTGAACTGACGTTCAAAAATAAAACATTTGAAAACGGACCATTTTCCACATTTCTGAAGCATGACGTAATGGGGGGGTGTTATCTCTTTTGTCGAAAATCAGCCGTTTTTGCTCGAACATTAAATGCCTCCAAATGGTATTTAATTAACTTCCCGAGCCCCTGGAAGCATGAAAATCACTTTAAACATGCTAATTTTAGCTCTAACACTGATGATCCACCTACAAATGTGAACTGACGTTCAAAAATAAAACATTTGAAAACGGACCATTTTCCACATTTCTGAAGCATGACGTAATGGGGGGGTGTTATCTCTTTTGTCGAAAATCATCCGTTTTTGCTCGAACATTAAATGCCTCCAAATGGTATTTATTTCACTTCCCGGGGTGAAGAAACCCTTTTTGAGAACTCAGAGTGAGTAAATTGGCCATTTTCATGCACTTTTAACCATTCCATTAATCTTGTGTTTTGGGCCCCTGGAAGCATGAAAATCACTTTAAACATGCTAATTTTAGCTCTAACACTGATGATCCACCTACAAATGTGAACTGACGTTCAAAAATAAAACATTTGAAAACGGACCATTTTCCACATTTCTGAAGCATGACGTAATGGGGGGGTGTTATCTCTTTTGTCGAAAATCAGCCGTTTTTGCTCGAACATTAAATGCCTCCAAATTGTATTTAATTAACTTCCCGGGGTGAAGAAACCCTTTTTGAGAACTCAGAGTGAGTAAATTGGCCATTTTCATGCACTTTTAACCATTCCTTAAATCTTGTGTTTTGGGCCCCTGGAAGCATGAAAATCACTTTAAACATGCTAATTTTAGCTCTAACACTGATGATCCACCTACAAATGTGAACTGACGTTCAAAAATAAAACATTTGAAAACGGACCATTTTCCACATTTCTGAAGCATGACGTAATGGGGGGGTGTTATCTCTTTTGTCGAAAATCAGCCGTTTTTGCTCGAACATTAAATGCCTCCAAATGGTATTTAATTAACTTCCCGGGGTGAAGAAACCCTTTTTGAGAACTCAGAGTGAGTAAATTGGCCATTTTCATGCACTTTTAACCATTCCATAAATCTTGTGTTTTGGGCCCCTGGAAGCATGAAAATCACTTTAAACATGCTAATTTTAGCTCTAACACTGATGATCCACCTACAAATGTGAACTGACGTTCAAAAATAAAACATTTGAAAACGGACCATTTTCCACATTTCTGAAGCATGACGTAATGGGGGGGTGTTATCTCTTTTGTCGAAAATCAGCCGTTTTTGCTCGAACATTAAATGCCTCCAAATGGTATTTAATTAACTTCCCGAGCCCCTGGAAGCATGAAAATCACTTTAAACATGCTAATTTTAGCTCTAACACTGATGATCCACCTACAAATGTGAACTGACGTTCAAAAATAAAACATTTGAAAACGGACCATTTTCCACATTTCTGAAGCATGACGTAATGGGGGGGTGTTATCTCTTTTGTCGAAAATCATCCGTTTTTGCTCGAACATTAAATGCCTCCAAATGGTATTTATTTCACTTCCCGGGGTGAAGAAACCCTTTTTGAGAACTCAGAGTGAGTAAATTGGCCATTTTCATGCACTTTTAACCATTCCATTAATCTTGTGTTTTGGGCCCCTGGAAGCATGAAAATCACTTTAAACATGCTAATTTTAGCTCTAACACTGATGATCCACCTACAAATGTGAACTGACGTTCAAAAATAAAACATTTGAAAACGGACCATTTTCCACATTTCTGAAGCATGACGTAATGGGGGGGTGTTATCTCTTTTGTCGAAAATCAGCCGTTTTTGCTCGAACATTAAATGCCTCCAAATGGTATTTAATTAACTTCCCGAGCCCCTGGAAGCATGAAAATCACTTTAAACATGCTAATTTTAGCTCTAACACTGATGATCCACCTACAAATGTGAACTGACGTTCAAAAATAAAACATTTGAAAACGGACCATTTTCCACATTTCTGAAACATGACGTAATGGGGGGGTGTTATCTCTTTTGTCGAAAATCAGCCGTTTTTGCTCGAACATTAAATGCCTCCAAATGGTATTTAATTAACTTCCCGAGCCCCTGGAAGCATGAAAATCACTTTAAACATGCTAATTTTAGCTCTAACACTGATGATCCACCTACAAATGTGAACTGACGTTCAAAAATAAAACATTTGAAAACGGACCATTTTCCACATTTCTGAAGCATGACGTAATGGGGGGGTGTTATCTCTTTTGTCGAAAATCAGCCGTTTTTGCTCGAACATTAAATGCCTCCAAATGGTATTTAATTAACTTCCCGAGCCCCTGGAAGCATGAAAATCACTTTAAACATGCTAATTTTAGCTCTAACACTGATGATCCACCTACAAATGTGAACTGACGTTCAAAAATAAAACATTTGAAAACGGACCATTTTCCACATTTCTGAAGCATGACGTAATGGGGGGGTGTTATCTCTTTTGTCGAAAATCATCCGTTTTTGCTCGAACATTAAATGCCTCCAAATGGTATTTATTTCACTTCCCGGGGTGAAGAAACCCTTTTTGAGAACTCAGAGTGAGTAAATTGGCCATTTTCATGCACTTTTAACCATTCCATTAATCTTGTGTTTTGGGCCCCTGGAAGCATGAAAATCACTTTAAACATGCTAATTTTAGCTCTAACACTGATGATCCACCTACAAATGTGAAATGACGTTCAAAAATAAAACATTTGAAAACGGACCATTTTCCACATTTCTGAAGCATGACGTAATGGGGGGGTGTTATCTCTTTTGTCGAAAATCAGCCGTTTTTGCTCGAACATTAAATGCCTCCAAATGGTATTTAATTAACTTCCCGAGCCCCTGGAAGCATGAAAATCACTTTAAACATGCTAATTTTAGCTCTAACACTGATGATCCACCTACAAATGTGAACTGACGTTCAAAAATAAAACATTTGAAAACGGACCATTTTCCACATTTCTGAAACATGACGTAATGGGGGGGTGTTATCTCTTTTGTCGAAAATCAGCCGTTTTTGCTCGAACATTAAATGCCTCCAAATGGTATTTAATTAACTTCCCGAGCCCCTGGAAGCATGAAAATCACTTTAAACATGCTAATTTTAGCTCTAACACTGATGATCCACCTACAAATGTGAACTGACGTTCAAAAATAAAACATTTGAAAACTGACCATTTTCCACATTTCTGAAGCATGACGTAATGGGGGGGTGTTATCTCTTTTGTCGAAAATCAGCCGTTTTTGCTCGAACATTAAATGCCTCCAAATGGTATTTAATTAACTTCCCGGGGTGAAGAAACCCTTTTTGATAACTCAGAGTGAGTAAATTGGCCATTTTCATGCACTTTTAACCATTCCATAAATCTTGTGTTTTGGGCCCCTGGAAGCATGAAAATCACTTTAAACATGCTAATTTTAGCTCTAACACTGATGATCCACCTACAAATGTGAACTGACGTTCAAAAATAAAACATTTGAAAACGGACCATTTTCCACATTTCTGAAGCATGACGTAATGGGGGGGTGTTATCTCTTTTGTCGAAAATCAGCCGTTTTTGCTCGAACATTAAATGCCTCCAAATGGTATTTAATTAACTTCCCGAGCCCCTGGAAGCATGAAAATCACTTTAAACATGCTAATTTTAGCTCTAACACTGATGATCCACCTACAAATGTGAACTGACGTTCAAAAATAAAACATTTGAAAACGGACCATTTTCCACATTTCTGAAGCATGACGTAATGGGGGGGTGTTATCTCTTTTGTCGAAAATCAGCCGTTTTTGCTCGAACATTAAATGCCTCCAAATGGTATTTATTTCACTTCCCGGGGTGAAGAAACCCTTTTTGAGAACTCAGAGGGAGTACATTGGCCATTTTCATGCACTTTTAACCATTCCATAAATCTTGTGTTTTGGGCCCCTGGAAGCATGAAAATCACTTTAAACATGCTAATTTTAGCTCTAACACTGATGATCCACCTACAAATGTGAACTGACGTTCAAAAATAAAACATTTGAAAACGGACCATTTTCCACATTTCTGAAGCATGACGTAATGGGGGGGTGTTATCTCTTTTGTCGAAAATCAGCCGTTTTTGCTCGAACATTAATGCATCCAAATGGTATTTAATTAACTTCCCGAGCCCCTGGAAGCATGAAAATCACTTTAAACATGCTAATTTTAGCTCTAACACTGATGATCCACCTACAAATGTGAACTGACGTTTAAAAATAAAACATTTGAAAACGGACCATTTTCCACATTTCTGAAGCATGACGTAATGGGGGGGTGTTATCTCTTTTGTCGAAAATCAGCCGTTTTTGCTCGAACATTAAATGCCTCCAAATGGTATTTAATTAACTTCCCGGGGTGAAGAAACCCTTTTTGAGAACTCAGAGTGAGTAAATTGGCCATTTTCATGCACTTTTAACCATTCCATAAATCTTGTGTTTTGGGCCCCTGGAAGCATGAAAATCACTTTAAACATGCTAATTTTAGCTCTAACACTGATGATCCACCTACAAATGTGAACTGACGTTCAAAAATAAAACATTTGAAAACGGACCATTTTCCACATTTCTGAAGCATGACGTAATGGGGGGGTGTTATCTCTTTTGTCGAAAATCAGCCGTTTTTGCTCGAACATTAAATGCCTCCAAATGGTATTTAATTAACTTCCCGAGCCCCTGGAAGCATGAAAATCACTTTAAACATGCTAATTTTAGCTCTAACACTGATGATCCACCTACAAATGTGAACTGACGTTCAAAAATAAAACATTTGAAAACGGACCATTTTCCACATTTCTGAAGCATGACGTAATGGGGGGGTGTTATCTCTTTTGTTGAAAATCAGCCGTTTTTGCTCGAACATTAAATGCCTCCAAATGGTATTTAATTAACTTCCCGGGGTGAAGAAACCCTTTTTGAGAACTCAGAGTGAGTAAATTGGCCATTTTCATGCACTTTTAACCATTCCATAAATCTTGTGTTTTGGGCCCCTGGAAGCATGAAAATCACTTTAAACATGCTAATTTTAGCTCTAACACTGATGATCCACCTACAAATGTGAACTGACGTTCAAAAATAAAACATTTGAAAACGGACCATTTTCCACATTTCTGAAGCATGACGTAATGGGGGGGTGTTATCTCTTTTGTCGAAAATCAGCCGTTTTTGCTCGAACATTAAATGCCTTCAAATGGTATTTATTTCACTTCCCGAGCCACTGGAAGCATGAAAATCACTTTAAACATGCTAATTTTAGCTCTAACACTGATGATCCACCTACAAATGTGAACTGACGTTCAAAAATAAAACATTTGAAAACGGACCATTTTCCACATTTCTGAAGCATGACGTAATGGGGGGGTGTTATCTCTTTTGTCGAAAATCAGCCGTTTTTGCTCGAACATTAAATGCCTCCAAATGGTATTTATTTCACTTCCCGAGCCCCTGGAAGCATGAAAATCACTTTAAACATGCTAATTTTAGCTCTAACACTGATGATCCACCTACAAATGTGAACTGACGTTCAAAAATAAAACATTTGAAAACGGACCATTTTCCACATTTCTGAAGCATGACGTAATGGGGGGGGTGTTATCTCTTTTGTCGAAAATCAGCCGTTTTTGCTCGAACATTAAATGCCTCCAAATGGTATTTATTTCACTTCCCGAGCCCCTGGAAGCATGAAAATCACTTTAAACATGCTAATTTTAGCTCTAACACTGATGATCCACCTACAAATGTGAACTGACGTTCAAAAATAAAACATTTGAAAACGGACCATTTTCCACATTTCTGAAGCATGACGTAATGGGGGGGTGTTATCTCTTTTGTCGAAAATCAGCCGTTTTTGCTCGAACATTAAATGCCTCCAAATGGTATTTAATTAACTTCCCGAGCCCCTGGAAGCATGAAAATCACTTTAAACATGCTAATTTTAGCTCTAACACTGATGATCCACCTACAAATGTGAACTGACGTTCAAAAATAAAACATTTGAAAACGGACCATTTTCCACATTTCTGAAACATGACGTAATGGGGGGGTGTTATCTCTTTTGTCGAAAATCAGCCGTTTTTGCTCGAACATTAAATGCCTCCAAATGGTATTTAATTAACTTCCCGAGCCCCTGGAAGCATGAAAATCACTTTAAACATGCTAATTTTAGCTCTAACACTGATGATCCACCTACAAATGTGAACTGACGTTCAAAAATAAAACATTTGAAAACTGACCATTTTCCACATTTCTGAAGCATGACGTAATGGGGGGGTGTTATCTCTTTTGTCGAAAATCAGCCGTTTTTGCTCGAACATTAAATGCCTCCAAATGGTATTTAATTAACTTCCCGGGGTGAAGAAACCCTTTTTGAGAACTCAGAGTGAGTAAATTGGCCATTTTCATGCACTTTTAACCATTCCATAAATCTTGTGTTTTGGGCCCCTGGAAGCATGAAAATCACTTTAAACATGCTAATTTTAGCTCTAACACTGATGATCCACCTACAAATGTGAACTGACGTTCAAAAATAAAACATTTGAAAACGGACCATTTTCCACATTTCTGAAGCATGACGTAATGGGGGGGTGTTATCTCTTTTGTCGAAAATCAGCCGTTTTTGCTCGAACATTAAATGCCTCCAAATGGTATTTAATTAACTTCCCGAGCCCCTGGAAGCATGAAAATCACTTTAAACATGCTAATTTTAGCTCTAACACTGATGATCCACCTACAAATGTGAACTGACGTTCAAAAATAAAACATTTGAAAACGGACCATTTTCCACATTTCTGAAGCATGACGTAATGGGGGGGTGTTATCTCTTTTGTCGAAAATCAGCCGTTTTTGCTCGAACATTAAATGCCTCCAAATGGTATTTATTTCACTTCCCGGGGTGAAGAAACCCTTTTTGAGAACTCAGAGTGAGTACATTGGCCATTTTCATGCACTTTTAACCATTCCATAAATCTTGTGTTTTGGGCCCCTGGAAGCATGAAAATCACTTTAAACATGCTAATTTTAGCTCTAACACTGATGATCCACCTACAAATGTGAACTGACGTTCAAAAATAAAACATTTGAAAACGGACCATTTTCCACATTTCTGAAGCATGACGTAATGGGGGGGTGTTATCTCTTTTGTCGAAAATCAGCCGTTTTTGCTCGAACATTAATGCATCCAAATGGTATTTAATTAACTTCCCGAGCCCCTGGAAGCATGAAAATCACTTTAAACATGCTAATTTTAGCTCTAACACTGATGATCCACCTACAAATGTGAACTGACGTTTAAAAATAAAACATTTGAAAACGGACCATTTTCCACATTTCTGAAGCATGACGTAATGGGGGGGTGTTATCTCTTTTGTCGAAAATCAGCCGTTTTTGCTCGAACATTAAATGCCTCCAAATGGTATTTAATTAACTTCCCGGGGTGAAGAAACCCTTTTTGAGAACTCAGAGTGAGTAAATTGGCCATTTTCATGCACTTTTAACCATTCCATAAATCTTGTGTTTTGGGCCCCTGGAAGCATGAAAATCACTTTAAACATGCTAATTTTAGCTCTAACACTGATGATCCACCTACAAATGTGAACTGACGTTCAAAAATAAAACATTTGAAAACGGACCATTTTCCACATTTCTGAAGCATGACGTAATGGGGGGGTGTTATCTCTTTTGTCGAAAATCAGCCGTTTTTGCTCGAACATTAAATGCCTCCAAATGGTATTTAATTAACTTCCCGAGCCCCTGGAAGCATGAAAATCACTTTAAACATGCTAATTTTAGCTCTAACACTGATGATCCACCTACAAATGTGAACTGACGTTCAAAAATAAAACATTTGAAAACGGACCATTTTCCACATTTCTGAAGCATGACGTAATGGGGGGGTGTTATCTCTTTTGTTGAAAATCAGCCGTTTTTGCTCGAACATTAAATGCCTCCAAATGGTATTTAATTAACTTCCCGGGGTGAAGAAACCCTTTTTGAGAACTCAGAGTGAGTAAATTGGCCATTTTCATGCACTTTTAACCATTCCATAAATCTTGTGTTTTGGGCCCCTGGAAGCATGAAAATCACTTTAAACATGCTAATTTTAGCTCTAACACTGATGATCCACCTACAAATGTGAACTGACGTTCAAAAATAAAACATTTGAAAACGGACCATTTTCCACATTTCTGAAGCATGACGTAATGGGGGGGTGTTATCTCTTTTGTCGAAAATCAGCCGTTTTTGCTCGAACATTAAATGCCTTCAAATGGTATTTATTTCACTTCCCGAGCCACTGGAAGCATGAAAATCACTTTAAACATGCTAATTTTAGCTCTAACACTGATGATCCACCTACAAATGTGAACTGACGTTCAAAAATAAAACATTTGAAAACGGACCATTTTCCACATTTCTGAAGCATGACGTAATGGGGGGGTGTTATCTCTTTTGTCGAAAATCAGCCGTTTTTGCTCGAACATTAAATGCCTCCAAATGGTATTTATTTCACTTCCCGAGCCCCTGGAAGCATGAAAATCACTTTAAACATGCTAATTTTAGCTCTAACACTGATGATCCACCTACAAATGTGAACTGACGTTCAAAAATAAAACATTTGAAAACGGACCATTTTCCACATTTCTGAAGCATGACGTAATGGGGGGGGTGTTATCTCTTTTGTCGAAAATCAGCCGTTTTTGCTCGAACATTAAATGCCTCCAAATGGTATTTATTTCACTTCCCGAGCCCCTGGAAGCATGAAAATCACTTTAAACATGCTAATTTTAGCTCTAACACTGATGATCCACCTACAAATGTGAACTGACGTTCAAAAATAAAACATTTGAAAACGGACCATTTTCCACATTTCTGAAGCATGACGTAATGGGGGGGTGTTATCTCTTTTGTCGAAAATCAGCCGTTTTTGCTCGAACATTAAATGCCTCCAAATGGTATTTAATTAACTTCCCGAGCCCCTGGAAGCATGAAAATCACTTTAAACATGCTAATTGTAGCTCTAACACTGATGATCCACCTACAAATGTGAACTGACGTTCAAAAATAAAACATTTGAAAACGGACCATTTTCCACATTTCTGAAGCATGACGTAATGGGGGGGGTGTTATCTCTTTTGTCGAAAATCAGCCGTTTTTGCTCGAACATTAAATGCCTCCAAATGGTATTTAATTAACTTCCCGAGCCCCTGGAAGCATGAAAATCACTTTAAACATGCTAATTTTAGCTCTAACACTGATGATCCACCTACAAATGTGAACTGACGTTCAAAAATAAAACATTTGAAAACGGACCATTTTCCACATTTCTGAAGCATGACGTAATGGGGGGGTGTTATCTCTTTTGTCGAAAATCAGCCGTTTTTGCTCGAACATTAAATGCCTCCAAATGGTATTTAATTAACTTCCCGGGGTGAAGAAACCCTTTTTGAGAACTCAGAGTGAGTAAATTGGCCATTTTCATGCACTTTTAACCATTCCATAAATCTTGTGTTTTGGGCCCCTGGAAGCATGAAAATCACTTTAAACATGCTAATTTTAGCTCTAACACTGATGATCCACCTACAAATGTGAACTGACGTTCAAAAATAAAACATTTGAAAACGGACCATTTTCCACATTTCTGAAGCATGACGTAATGGGGGGGTGTTATCTCTTTTGTCGAAAATCAGCCGTTTTTGCTCGAACATTAAATGCCTCCAAATGGTATTTATTTCACTTCCCGAGCCCCTGGAAGCATGAAAATCACTTTAAACATGCTAATTTTAGCTCTAACACTGATGATCCACCTACAAATGTGAACTGACGTTCAAAAATAAAACATTTGAAAACGGACCATTTTCCACATTTCTGAAGCATGACGTAATGGGGGGGTGTTATCTCTTTTGTCGAAAATCAGCCGTTTTTGCTCGAACATTAAATGCCTCCAAATGGTATTTATTTCACTTCCCGGGGTGAAGAAACCTTTTTTGAGAACTCAGAGTGAGTAAATTGGCCATTTTCATGCACTTTTAACCATTCCATAAATCTTGTGTTTTGGGCCCCTGGAAGCATAAAAATCACTTCAAACATGCTAATTTTAGCTCTAACACTGATGATCCACCTACAAATGTGAACTGACGTTCAAAAATAAAACATTTGAAAACGGACCATTTTCCACATTTCTGAAGCATGACGTAATGGGGGGGGTGTTATATCTTTTGTCGAAAATCAGCCGTTTTTGCTCGAACATTAAATGCCTCCAAATGGTATTTAATTAACTTCCCGAGCCCCTGGAAGCATGAAAATCACTTTAAACATGCTAATTTTAGCTCTAACACTGATGATCCACCTACAAATGTGAACTGACGTTCAAAAATAAAACATTTGAAAACGGACCATTTTCCACATTTCTGAAGCATGACGTAATGAAGGGGTGTTATCTCTTTTGTCGAAAATCAGCCGTTTTTGCTCGAACATTAAATGCCTCCAAATGGTATTTAATTAACTTCCCGGGGTGAAGAAACCCTTTTTGAGAACTCAGAGTGAGTAAATTGGCCATTTTCATGCACTTTTAACCATTCCATAAATCTTGTGTTTTAGGCCCCTGGAAGCATGAAAATAACTTTAAACATGCTAATTTTAGCTCTAACACTGATGATCCACCTACAAATGTGAACTGACGTTCAAAAATAAAACATTTGAAAACGGACCATTTTCCACATTTCTGAAGCATGACGTAATGGGGGGTGTTATCTCTTTTGTCGAAAATCAGCCGTTTTTGCTCGAACATTAAATGCCTCCAAATGGTATTTAATTAACTTCCCGAGCCCCTGGAAGCATGAAAATCACTTTAAACATGCTAATTTTAGCTCTAACACTGATGATCCACCTACAAATGTGAACTGACGTTCAAAAATAAAACATTTGAAAACGGACCATTTTCCACATTTCTGAAGCATGACGTAATGGGGGGGTGTTATCTCTTTTGTCGAAAATCAGCCGTTTTTGCTCGAACATTAAATGCCTCCAAATGGTATTTAATTACCTTCCCGGGGTGAAGAAACCCTTTTTGAGAACTCAGAGTGAGTAAATTGGCCATTTTCATGCACTTTTAACCATTCCATAAATCTTGTGTTTTGGGCCCCTGGAAGCATGAAAATCACTTTAAACATGCTAATTTTAGCTCTAACACTGATGATCCACCTACAAATGTGAACTGACGTTCAAAAATAAAACATTTGAAAACGGACCATTTTCCACATTTCTGAAGCATGACGTAATGGGGGGGTGTTATCTCTTTTGTCGAAAATCAGCCGTTTTTGCTCGAACATTAAATGCCTCCAAATGGTATTTAATTAACTTCCCGGGGTGAAGAAACCCTTTTTGAGAACTCAGAGTGAGTAAATTGGCCATTTTCATGCACTTTTAACCATTCCATAAATCTTGTGTTTTGGGCCCCTGGAAGCATGAAAATCACTTTAAACATGCTAATTTTAGCTCTAACACTGATGATCCACCTACAAATGTGAACTGACGTTCAAAAATAAAACATTTGAAAACGGACCATTTTCCACATTTCTGAAGCATGACGTAATGGGGGGGTGTTATCTCTTTTGTCGAAAATCAGCCGTTTTTGCTCGAACATTAAATGCCTCCAAATGGTATTTAATTAACTTCCCGAGCCCCTGGAAGCATGAAAATCACTTTAAACATGCTAATTTTAGCTCTAACACTGATGATCCACCTACAAATGTGAACTGACGTTCAAAAATAAAACATTTGAAAACGGACCATTTTCCACATTTCTGAAGCATGACGTAATGGGGGGGTGTTATCTCTTTTGTCGAAAATCATCCGTTTTTGCTCGAACATTAAATGCCTCCAAATGGTATTTATTTCACTTCCCGGGGTGAAGAAACCCTTTTTGAGAACTCAGAGTGAGTAAATTGGCCATTTTCATGCACTTTTAACCATTCCATTAATCTTGTGTTTTGGGCCCCTGGAAGCATGAAAATCACTTTAAACATGCTAATTTTAGCTCTAACACTGATGATCCACCTACAAATGTGAACTGACGTTCAAAAATAAAACATTTGAAAACGGACCATTTTCCACATTTCTGAAGCATGACGTAATGGGGGGGTGTTATCTCTTTTGTCGAAAATCAGCCGTTTTTGCTCGAACATTAAATGCCTCCAAATGGTATTTAATTAACTTCCCGAGCCCCTGGAAGCATGAAAATCACTTTAAACATGCTAATTTTAGCTCTAACACTGATGATCCACCTACAAATGTGAACTGACGTTCAAAAATAAAACATTTGAAAACGGACCATTTTCCACATTTCTGAAGCATGACGTAATGGGGGGGGTGTTATCTCTTTTGTCGAAAATCAGCCGTTTTTGCTCGAACATTAAATGCCTCCAAATGGTATTTAATTAACTTCCCGAGCCCCTGGAAGCATGAAAATCACTTTAAACATGCTAATTTTAGCTCTAACACTGATGATCCACCTACAAATGTGAACTGACGTTCAAAAATAAAACATTTGAAAACGGACCATTTTCCACATTTCTGAAGCATGACGTAATGGGGGGGTGTTATCTCTTTTGTCGAAAATCAGCCGTTTTTGCTCGAACATTAAATGCCTCCAAATGGTATTTAATTAACTTCCCGGGGTGAAGAAACCCTTTTTGAGAACTCAGAGTGAGTAAATTGGCCATTTTCATGCACTTTTAACCATTCCATAAATCTTGTGTTTTGGGCCCCTGGAAGCATGAAAATCACTTTAAACATGCTAATTTTAGCTCTAACACTGATGATCCACCTACAAATGTGAACTGACGTTCAAAAATAAAACATTTGAAAACGGACCATTTTCCACATTTCTGAAGCATGACGTAATGGGGGGGTGTTATCTCTTTTGTCGAAAATCAGCCGTTTTTGCTCGAACATTAAATGCCTCCAAATGGTATTTAATTAACTTCCCGGGGTGAAGAAACCCTTTTTGAGAACTCAGAGTAAGTAAATTGGCCATTTTCATGCACTTTTAACCATTCCATAAATCTTGTGTTTTGGGCCCCTGGAAGCATGAAAATCACTTTAAACATGCTAATTTTAGCTCTAACACTGATGATCCACCTACAAATGTGAACTGACGTTCAAAAATAAAACATTTGAAAACGGACCATTTTCCACATTTCTGAAGCATGACGTAATGGGGGGGTGTTATCTCTTTTGTCGAAAATCAGCCGTTTTTGCTCGAACATTAAATGCCTCCAAATGGTATTTAATTAACTTCCCGGGGTGAAGAAACCCTTTTTGAGAACTCAGAGTGAGTAAATTGGCCATTTTCATGCACTTTTAACCATTCCATAAATCTTGTGTTTTGGGCCCCTGGAAGCATGAAAATCAATTTAAACATGCTAATTTCAGCTCTAACACTGATGATCCACCTACAAATGTGAACTGACGTTCAAAAATAAAACATTTGAAAACGGACCATTTTCCACATTTCTGAAGCATGACGTAATGGGGGGGTGTTATCTCTTTTGTCGAAAATCAGCCGTTTTTGCTCGAACATTAAATGCCTCCAAATGGTATTTAATTAACTTCCCGAGCCCCTGGAAGCATGAAAATCACTTTAAACATGCTAATTTTAGCTCTAACACTGATGATCCACCTACAAATGTGAACTGACGTTCAAAAATAAAACATTTGAAAACGGACCATTTTCCACATTTCTGAAGCATGACGTAATGGGGGGGTGTTATCTCTTTTGTCGAAAATCAGCCGTTTTTGCTCGAACATTAAATGCCTCCAAATGGTATTTAATTAACTTCCCTGGGGGAAGAAACCCTTTTTGAGAACTCAGAGTGAGTAAATTGGCCATTTTCATGCACTTTTAACCATTCCATAAATCTTGTGTTTTGGGCCCCTGGAAGCATGAAAATCACTTTAAACATGCTAATTTTAGCTCTAACACTGATGATCCACCTACAAATGTGAACTGACGTTCAAAAATAAAACATTTGAAAACGGACCATTTTCCACATTTCTGAAGCATGACGTAATGGGGGGGTGTTATCTCTTTTGTCGAAAATCAGCCGTTTTTGCTCGAACATTAAATGCCTCCAAATGGTATTTAATTAACTTCCCGAGCCCCTGGAAGCATGAAAATCACTTTAAACATGCTAATTTTAGCTCTAACACTGATGATCCACCTACAAATGTGAACTGACGTTCAAAAATAAAACATTTGAAAACGGACCATTTTCCACATTTCTGAAGCATGACGTAATGGGGGGGTGTTATCTCTTTTGTCGAAAATCAGCCGTTTTTGCTCGAACATTAAATGCCTCCAAATGGTATTTAATTAACTTCCCGGGGTGAAGAAACCCTTTTTGAGAACTCAGAGTGAGTAAATTGGCCATTTTCATGCACTTTTAACCATTCCATAAATCTTGTGTTTTGGGCCCCTGGAAGCATGAAAATCAATTTAAACATGCTAATTTTAGCTCTAACACTGATGATACACCTACAAATGTGAACTGACTTTAGAAAATAAAACATTTGAAAACGGACCATTTTCCACATTTCTGAAGCATGACGTAATGGGGGGGTGTTATCTCTTTTGTCGAAAATCAGCCGTTTTTGCTCGAACATTAAATGCCTCCAAATGGTATTTAATTAACTTCCCGAGCCCCTGGAAGCATGAAAATCACTTTAAACATGCTAATTTTAGCTCTAACACTGATGATCCACCTACAAATGTGAACTGACGTTCAAAAATAAAACATTTGAAAACGGACCATTTTCCACATTTCTGAAGCATGACGTAATGGGGGGGGTGTTATCTCTTTTTGTCGAAAATCGGCCGTTTTTGCTCGAACATTAAATGCCTCCAAATGGTATTTAATTAACTTCCCGGGGTGAAGAAACCCTTTTTGAGAACTCAGAGTGAGTAAATTGGCCATTTTCATGCACTTTTAACCATTCCATAAATCTTGTGTTTTGGGCCCCTGGAAGCATGAAAATCACTTTAAACATGCTAATTTTAGCTCTAACACTGATGATCCACCTACAAATGTGAACTGACGTTCAAAAATAAAACATTTGAAAACGGACCATTTTCCACATTTCTGAAGCATGACGTAATGGGGGGGTGTTATCTCTTTTGTCGAAAATCAGCCGTTTTTTGCTCGAACATTAAATGCCTCCAAATGGTATCTAATTAACTTCCCGAGCCCCTGGAAGCATGAAAATCACTTTAAACATGCTAATTTTAGCTCTAACACTGATGATCCACCTACAAATGTGAACTGACGTTCAAAAATAAAACATTTGAAAACGGACCATTTTCCACATTTCTGAAGCATGACGTAATGGGGGGGTGTTATCTCTTTTGTCGAAAATCAGCCGTTTTTGCTCGAACATTAAATGCCTCCAAATGGTATTTATTTCACTTCCCGGGGTGAAGAAACCCTTTTTGAGAACTCAGAGTGAGTAAATTGGCCATTTTCATGCACTTTTAACCATTCCATAAATCTTGTGTTTTGGGCCCCTGGAAGCATGAAAATCACTTTAAACATGCTAATTTTAGCTCTAACACTGATGATCCACCTACAAATGTGAACTGACGTTCAAAAATAAAACATTTGAAAACGGACCATTTTCCACATTTCTGAAGCATGACGTAATGGGGGGTGTTATCTCTTTTGTCGAAAATCAGCCGTTTTGCTCGAACATTAAATGCCTCCAAATGGTATTTAATTAACTTCCCGAGCCCCTGGAAGCATGAAAATCACTTTAAACATGCTAATTTTAGCTCTAACACTGATGATCCACCTACAAATGTGAACTGACGTTCAAAAATAAAACCATTTGAAAACGGACCATTTTCCACATTTCTGAAGCATGACGTAATGGGGGGGTGTTATCTCTTTTGTCGAAAATCAGCCGTTTTTGCTCGAACATTAAATGCCTCCAAATGGTATTTAATTAACTTCCCGAGGTGAAGAAACCCTTTTTGAGAACTCAGAGTGAGTAAATTGGCCATTTTCATGCACTTTTAACCATTCCCTAAATCTTGTGTTTTGGGCCCCTGGAAGCATGCAAATCACTTTAAACATGCTAATTTTAGCTCTAACACTGATGATCCACCTACAAATGTGAACTGACGTTCAAAAATAAAACATTTGAAAACGGACCATTTTCCACATTTCTGAAGCATGACGTAATGGGGGGGTGTTATCTCTTTTGTCGAAAATCAGCCGTTTTTGCTCGAACATTAAATGCCTCCAAATGGTATTTAATTAACTTCCCGAGCCCCTGGAAGCATGAAAATCACTTTAAACATGCTAATTTTAGCTCTAACACTGATGATCCACCTACAAATGTGAACTGACGTTCAAAAATAAAACATTTGAAAACGGACCATTTTTCCACATTTCTGAAGCATGACGTAATGGGGGGGTGTTATCTCTTTTTGTCGAAAATCAGCCGTTTTTGCTCGAACATTAAATGCCTCCAAATGGTATTTAATTAACTTCCCGGGGTGAAGAAACCCTTTTTGAGAACTCAGAGTGAGTAAATTGGCCATTTTCATGCACTTTTAACCATTCCATAAATCTTGTGTTTTAGGCCCCTGGAAGCATGAAAATCACTTTAAACATGCTAATTTTAGCTCTAACACTGATTATCCACCTACAAATGTGAACTGACGTTCAAAAATAAAACATTTGAAAACGGACCATTTTCCACATTTCTGAAGCATGACGTAATGGGGGGGTGTTATCTCTTTTGTCGAAAATCAGCCGTTTTTGCTCGAACATTAAATGCCTCCAAATGGTATTTATTTCACTTCCCGAGCCCCTGGAAGCATGAAAATCACTTTAAACATGCTAATTTTCTAACACTGATGATCCACCTACAAATGTGAACTGACGATCAAAAATAAAACATTTGAAAACGGACCATTTTCCACATTTCTGAAGCATGACGTAATGGGGGGGTGTTATCTCTTTTGTCGAAAATCAGCCGTTTTTGCTCGAACATTAAATGCCTCCAAATGGTATTTATTTCACTTCCCGGGGTGAAGAAACCCTTTTTGAGAACTCAGAGTGAGTAAATTGGCCATTTTCATGCACTTTTAACCATTCCATTAATCTTGTGTTTTGGGCCCCTGGAAGCATGAAAATCACTTTAAACATGCTAATTTTAGCTCTAACACTGATGATCCACCTACAAATGTGAACTGACGTTCAAAAATAAAACATTTGAAAACGGACCATTTTCCACATTTCTGAAGCATGACGTAATGGGGGGGTGTTATCTCTTTTGTCGAAAATCAGCCGTTTTTGCTCGAACATTAAATGCCTCCAAATGGTATTTAATTAACTTCCCGAGCCCCTGGAAGCATGAAAATCACTTTAAACATGCTAATTTTAGCTCTAACACTGATGATCCACCTACAAATGTGAACTGACGTTAAAAAAAAAAACATTTGAAAACGGACCATTTTCCACATTTCTGAAGCATGACGTAATGGGGGGGTGTTATCTCTTTTGTCGAAAATCAGCCGTTTTTGCTCGAACATTAAATGCCTCCAAATGGTATTTAATTAACTTCCCGGGGTGAAGAAACCCTTTTTGAGAACTCAGAGTGAGTAAATTGGCCATTTTCATGCACTTTTAACCATTCCATAAATCTTGTGTTTTGGGCCCCTGGAAGCATGAAAATCACTTTAAACATGCTAATTTTAGCTCTAACACTGATGATCCACCTACAAATGTGAACTGACGTTCAAAAATAAAACATTTGAAAACGGACCATTTTCCACATTTCTGAAGCATGACGTAATGGGGAGGTGTTATCTCTTTTGTCGAAAATCAGCCGTTTTTGCTCGAACATTAAATGCCTCCAAATGGTATTTAATTAACTTCCCGGGGTGAAGAAACCCTTTTTGAGAACTCAGAGTGAGTAAATTGGCCATTTTCATGCACTTTTAACCATTCCATAAATCTTGTGTTTTAGGCCCCTGGAAGCATGAAAATCACTTTAAACATGCTAATTTTAGCTCTAACACTGATGATCCACCTACAAATGTGAACTGACGTTCAAAAATAAAACATTTGAAAACGGACCATTTTCCACATTTCTGAAGCATGACGTAATGGGGGGGTGTTATCTCTTTTGTCGAAAATCAGCCGTTTTTGCTCGAACATTAAATGCCTCCAAATGGTATTTATTTCACTTCCCGAGCCCCTGGAAGCATGAAAATCACTTTAAACATGCTAATTTTAGCTCTAACACTGATGATCCACCTACAAATGTTTCAAAAATAAAACATTTGAAAACGGACCATTTTCCACATTTCTGAAGCATGACGTAATGGGGGGTGTTATCTCTTTTGTCGAAAATCAGCCGTTTTTGCTCGAACATTAAATGCCTCCAAATGGTATTTAATTAACTTCCCGGGGTGAAGAAACCCTTTTTGAGAACTCAGAGTGAGTAAATTGGCCATTTTCATGCACTTTTAACCATTCCATAAATCTTGTGTTTTGGGCCCCTGGAAGCATGAAAATCACTTTAACATGCTAATTTTAGCTCTAACACTGATGATCCACCTACAAATGTGAACTGACGTTCAAAAATAAAACATTTGAAAACGGACCATTTTCCACATTTCTGAAGCATGGCGTAATGGGGGGTGTTATCTCTTTTGTCGAAAATCAGCCGTTTTTGCTCGAACATTAAATGCCTCCAAATGGTATTTAATTAACTTCCAGAGCCCCTGGAAGCATGAAAATCACTTTAAACATGCTAATTTTAGCTCTAACACTGATGATCCACCTACAAATGTGAACTGACGTTCAAAAATAAAACATTTGAAAACGGACCATTTTCCACATTTCTGAAGCATGACGTAATGGGGGGGGGTGTTATCTCTTTTGTCGAAAATCAGCCGTTTTTGCTCGACATTAAATGACCTCCAAATGGTATTTAATTAACTTCCCGAGCCCCTGGAAGCATGAAAATCACTTTAAACATGCTAATTTTAGCTCTAACACTGATGATCCACCTACAAATGTGAACTGACGTTCAAAAATAAAACATTTGAAAACGGACCATTTTCCACATTTCTGAAGCATGACGTAATGGGGGGGTGTTATCTCTTTTGTCGAAAATCAGCCGTTTTTGCTCGAACATTAAATGCCTCCAAATGGTATTTATTTCACTTCCCGGGGTGAAGAAACCCTTTTTGAGAACTCAGAGTGAGTAAATTGGCCATTTTCATGCACTTTTAACCATTCCATAAATCTTGTGTTTTGGGCCCCTGGAAGCATGAAAATCACTTTAAACATGCTAATTTTAGCTCTAACACTGATGATCCACCTACAAATGTGAACTGACGTTCAAAAATAAAACATTTGAAAACGGACCATTTTCCACATTTCTGAAGCATGACGTAATGGGGGGGTGTTATCTCTTTTGTCGAAAATCAGCCGTTTTTGCTCGAACATTAAATGCCTCCAAATGGTATTTAATTAACTTCCCGGGGTGAAGAAACCCTTTTTGAGAACTCAGAGTGAGTAAATTGGCCATTTTCATGCACTTTTAACCATTCCATTAATCTTGTGTTTTGGGCCCCTGGAAGCATGAAAATCACTTTAAACATGCTAATTTTAGCTCTAACACTGATGATCCACCTACAAATGTGAACTGACGTTCAAAAATAAAACATTTGAAAACGGACCATTTTCCACATTTCTGAAGCATGACGTAATGGGGGGGTGTTATCTCTTTTGTCGAAAATCAGCCGTTTTTGCTCGAACATTAAATGCCTCCAAATGGTATTTAATTAACTTCCCGAGCCCCTGGAAGCATGAAAATCACTTTAAACATGCTAATTTTAGCTCTAACACTGATGATTCACCTACAAATGTGAACTGACGTTCAAAAATAAAACATTTGAAAACGGACCATTTTCCACATTTCTGAAGCATGATGTAATGGGGGGGTGTTATCTCTTTTGTCGAAAATCAGCCGTTTTTGCTCGAACATTAAATGCCTCCAAATGGTATTTAATTAACTTCCCGGGGTGAAGAAACCCTTTTTGAGAACTCAGAGTGAGTAAATTGGCCATTTTCATGCACTTTTAACCATTCCATTAATCTTGTGTTTTGGGCCCCTGGAAGCATGAAAATCACTTTAAACATGCTAATTTTAGCTCTAACACTGATGATCCACCTACAAATGTGAACTGACGTTCAAAAATAAAACATTTGAAAACGGACCATTTTCCACATTTCTGAAGCATGACGTAATGGGGGGGTGTTATCTCTTTTGTCGAAAATCAGCCGTTTTTGCTCGAACATTAAATGCCTCCAAATGGTATTTAATTAACTTCCCGAGCCCCTGGAAGCATGAAAATCACTTTAAACATGCTAATTTTAGCTCTAACACTGATGATCCACCTACAAATGTGAACTGACGTTCAAAAATAAAACATTTGAAAACGGACCATTTTCCAAGTTTCTGAAGCATGACGTAATGGGGGGGTGTTATCTCTTTTGTCGAAAATCAGCCGTTTTTGCTCGAACATTAAATGCCTCCAAATGGTATTTAATTAACTTCCCGGGGTGAAGAAACCCTTTTTGAGAACTCAGAGTGAGTAAATTGGCCATTTTCATGCACTTTTAACCATTCCATAAATCTTGTGTTTTGGGCCCCTGGAAGCATGAAAATCACTTTAAACATGCTAATTTTAGCTCTAACACTGATGATCCACCTACAAATGTGAACTGACGTTCAAAAATAAAACATTTGAAAACGGACCATTTTCCACATTTCTGAAGCGTGACGTAAAGGGGGGGTGTTATCTCATTTGTCGAAAATCAGCCGTTTTTGCTCGAACATTAAATGCCTCCAAATGGTATTTAATTAACTTCCCGAGCCCCTGGAAGCATGAAAATCACTTTAAACATGCTAATTTTAGCTCTAACACTGATGATCCACCTACAAATGTGAACTGACGTTCAAAAATAAAACATTTGAAAACGGACCATTTTCCACATTTCTGAAGCATGACGTAATGGGGGGGTGTTATCTCTTTTGTCGAAAATCAGCCGTTTTTGCTCGAACATTAAATGCCTCCAAATGGTATTTATTTCACTTCCCGGGGTGAAAAAACCCTTTTTGAGAACTCAGAGTGAGTAAATTGGCCATTTTCATGCACTTTTAACCATTCCATAAATCTTGTGTTTTGGGCCCCTGGAAGCATGAAAATCACTTTAAACATGCTAATTTTAGCTCTAACACTGATGATCCACCTACAAATGTGAACTGACGTTCAAAAATAAAACATTTGAAAACGGACCATTTTCCGCATTTCTGAAGCATGACGTAATGGGGGGGGTGTTATCTCTTTTGTCGAAAATCAGCCGTTTTTGCTCGAACATTAAATGCCTCCAAATGGTATTTAATTAACTTCCCGAGCCCCTGGAAGCATGAAAATCACTTTAAACATGCTAATTTTAGCTCTAACACTGATGATCCACCTACAAATGTGAACTGACGTTCAAAAATAAAACATTTGAAAACGGACCATTTTCCACATTTCTGAAGCATGACGTAATGGGGGGGTGTTATCTCTTTTGTCGAAAATCAGCCGTTTTTGCTCGAACATTAAATGCCTCCAAATGGTATTTAATTAACTTCCCGAGCCCCTGGAAGCATGAAAATCACTTTAAACATGCTAATTTTAGCTCTAACACTGATGATCCACCTACAAATGTGAACTGACGTTCAAAAATAAAACATTTGAAAACGGACCATTTTCCACATTTCTGAAGCATGACGTAATGGGGGGGGTGTTATCTCTTTTGTCGAAAATCAGCCGTTTTTGCTCGAACATTAAATGCCTCTAAATGGTATTTAATTAACTTCCCGAGCCCCTGGAAGCATGAAAATCACTTTAAACATGCTAATTTTAGCTCTAACACTGATGATCCACCTACAAATGTGAACTGACGTTCAAAAATAAAACATTTGAAAACGGACCATTTTCCACATTTCTGAAGCATGACGTAATGGGGGGGTGTTATCTCTTTTGTCGAAAATCAGCCGTTTTTGCTCGAACATTAAATGCCTCCAAATGGTATTTAATTAACTTCCCGGGGTGAAGAAACCCTTTTTGAGAACTCAGAGTGAGTAAATTGGCCATTTTCATGCACTTTTAACCATTCCATAAATCTTGTGTTTTGGGCCCCTGGAAGCATGAAAATCACTTTAAACATGCTAATTTTAGCTCTAACACTGATGATCCACCTACAAATGTGAACTGACGTTCAAAAATAAAACATTTGAAAACGGACCATTTTCCACATTTCTGAAGCATGACGTAATGGGGGGGTGTTATCTCTTTTGTCGAAAATCAGCCGTTTTTGCTCGAACATTAAATGCCTCCAAATGGTATTTAATTAACTTCCCGAGCCCCTGGAAGCATGAAAATCACTTTAAACATGCTAATTTTAGCTCTAACACTGATGATCCACCTACAAATGTGAACTGACGTTCAAAAATAAAACATTTGAAAACGGACCATTTTCCACATTTCTGAAGCATGACGTAATGGGGGGGTGTTATCTCTTTTGTCGAAAATCAGCCGTTTTTGCTCGAACATTAAATGCCTCCAAATGGTATTTATTTCACTTCCCGGGGTGAAGAAACCCTTTTTGAGAACTCAGAGTGAGTAAATTGGCCATTTTCATGCACTTTTAACCATTCCATAAATCTTGTGTTTTGGGCCCCTGGAAGCATGAAAATCACTTTAAACATGCTAATTTTAGCTCTAACACTGATGATCCACCTACAAATGTGAACTGACGTTCAAAAATAAAACATTTGAAAACGGACCATTTTCCACATTTCTGAAGCATGACGTAATGGGGGGGTGTTATCTCTTTTGTCGAAAATCAGCCGTTTTTGCTCGAACATTAAATGCCTCCAAATGGTATTTATTTCACTTCCCGGGGTGAAGAAACCCTTTTTGAGAACTCAGAGTGAGTAAATTGGCCATTTTCATGCACTTTTAACCATTCCATAAATCTTGTGTTTTGGGCCCCTGGAAGCATGAAAATCACTTTAAACATGCTAATTTTAGCTCTAACACTGATGATCCACCTACAAATGTGAACTGACGTTCAAAAATAAAACATTTGAAAACGGACCATTTTCCACATTTCTGAAGCATGACGTAATGGGGGGGTGTTATCTCTTTTGTCAAAAATCAGCCGTTTTTGCTCGAACATTAAATGCCTCCAAATGGTATTTATTTCACTTCCCGAGCCCCTGGAAGCATGAAAATCACTTTAAACATGCTAATTTTAGCTCTAACACTGATGATCCACCTACAAATGTGAACTGACGTTCAAAAATAAAACATTTGAAAACGGACCATTTCCCACATTTCTGAAGCATGACGTAATGGGGGGGGTGTTATCTCTTTTGTCGAAAATCAGCCGTTTTTGCTCGAACATTAAATGCCTCCAAATGGTATTTATTTCACTTCCCGAGCCCCTGGAAGCATGAAAATCACTTTAAACATGCTAATTTTAGCTCTAACACTGATGATCCACCTACAAATGTGAACTGACGTTCAAAAATAAAACATTTGAAAACGGACCATTTTCCACATTTCTGAAGCATGACGTAATGGGGGGGTGTTATCTCTTTTGTCGAAAATCAGCCTTTTTGCTCAAACATTAAATGCCTCCAAATGGTATTTAATTAACTTCCCGAGCCCCTGGAAGCATGAAAATCACTTTAAACATGCTAATTTTAGCTCTAACACTGATGATCCACCTACAAATGTGAACTGACGTTCAAAAAATAAACATTTGAAAACGGACCATTTTCCACATTTCTGAAGCATGACGTAATGGGGGGTGTTATCTCTTTTGTCGAAAATCAGCCGTTTTTGCTCGAACATTAAATGCCTCCAAATGGTATTTAATTAACTTCCGAGCCCCTGGAAGCATGAAAATCACTTTAACATGCTAATTTTAGCTCTAACACTGATGATCCACCTACAAATGTGAACTGACGTTCAAAAATAAAACATTGAAAACGGACCATTTTCCACATTTCTGAAGCATGACGTAATGGGGGGGTGTTATCTCTTTTGTCGAAAATCAGCCGTTTTTGCTCGAACATTAAATGCCTCAAATGGTATTTATTTCACTTCCCGGGGTGAAGAAACCCTTTTTGAGAACTCAGAGTGAGTAAATTGGCCATTTTCATGCACTTTTAACCATTCCATAAATCTTGTGTTTTGGGCCCTGGAAGCATGAAAATCACTTTAAACATGCTAATTTTAGCTCTAACACTGATGATCCACCTACAAATGTGAACTGACGTTCAAAAATAAAACATTTGAAAACGGACCATTTTCCACATTTCTGAAGCATGACGTAATGGGGGGGTGTTATCTCTTTTGTCGAAAATCAGCCGTTTTTGCTCGAACA